>NC_057796.1:475332727-475347565 GCF_018294505.1 Triticum aestivum
TTCGGGTTCGACCAAGCCCCCAAGTGATGCTGTGGCATTACGCCGATCAAGAGATGTAGCTATGGTTCGGATACGACCAAGCCCCCAAGTGACCTAATATTAAGCTTTGAAAAGCTAAATCAAGGGGTAAACCTGACACCGCTTTGTAAGCTCCATGTAACCATACATGATATAAGAAAACAACAGATACCTCGCTTTAGCTGAGGTTCCGGTTTATTATATTGATCATAATATATACAATGTCATAATATGTACATAAGCAGAGCCTGTAGCTCAAGTATAGTAGGGCCGAAGATGAGCAATATTCCACGGCCGGTTGGTCTTCTCCTCTGATTTACGTGAGTCTTTGTGCTCTCGAACATCAATTAGGTAATATGACCCTTTGTGTAGATTCTTGCTGACCACAAAGGGTCCTTCCCACAGGGGGGGGATAGCTTGTGCATATCCGTCTGATCCTGGATGAGCCGAAGCACCAAATCACCTTCTTGAAAGGTTCTGGTTCTAACCCGGCGGCTATGATAACGACATAGATCTTGCTGATAAATCGCCGAACGGGCTGTCGCCATGTCACGCTCCTCATCTAACAGGTCAAGAGCTTCCTGTCGTGCCTTCTCGTTGTCAGCTTCAACGTATGCCGCTACACGAGGTGAGTCATGACGGATGTCACTAGGAAGAAGTGCTTCCGCTCCATAAACCATGAAGAACGGTGTATATCCTGTCGATCTGTTGGGTGTGGTATTGATGTTCCATAACACTGAAGGTAGCTCCTCAACCCAACAACCCGGCGTCCATTGCAAAGGAACCATAAGCCGGGGTTTGATGCCTCTCAAGATCTCTTGATTGGCCCTCTCCGCTTGACCATTGGACTGAGGATGAGCCACTGATGACACGTCAAGCCGGATGTGCTCACGTTGACATAACTCCTTCATGGCACCCTTAGACAGATTGGTACCATTGTCTGTTATAATGCTGTGTGGAAAGCCAAACCGGAAGATCACCTTTTTGATGAATTGAACCGCCGTGGCTGCGTCACACTTACTAACTGGCTCTGCCTCCACCCACTTCGTGAACTTATCAACCGCCAGCAAAAGGTGGGTCTTCTTGTCCTTGGACCTCTTGAAAGGCCCAACCATATCCAGCCCCCAAGTTGCAAACGGCCAGGTGATTGGAATCATCCTCAATTCTTGAGCTGGTACATGACCAAGTCCTCGGCATCAGCATGAGCTGTCAACCAATAGAAACCGTGACGAAACGCCTTGGCCACCAAAAATTTTGAACCAGCGTGGTGACCACAATCTCCTTCGTGGATCTCACACAAAATTTGACGGCCTTCCTTAGGAGACACACAGCGTTGAAACGCCCCTGTCACACTGCAATGATGTAACTCTCCATTGATAATAGTCATGGACTTGGACCGCCGGGTTATCTGCCTGGCCAAAGTTTCATCCTCTGGTAACTCGCCCCGGTTTATATATGCCAGATATGGAACCGTCCAGTCCGGGATAACATGAAGAGCCGCCACCAACTGGGCCTCCGAATCAGGAACAACCAAATCCTCTTCACCAGGGAGCTTGACGGATGGATTATGCAAAACATCCAGGAAGACATTAGTGGAACCGGTTTACGTTGGGAACCCAGGCGGCTTAAAGCGTCCGCCGCTTCATTCTTCCACCGGTCCACATGATCCACCTGATAACCCTTAAAGTGACCTGCAACAATATCCACCTCACGACGATATGCTGCCATTAGTGGGTCCTTGGAATCCCAAGTGTCGGGCACTTGTTGAGCCACTAGATCCGAGTCACCAAAGCACTTAACTCGGCCTAGGTTCATCTCCTTAGACATCCGAAGACCATGGAGTAAAGCCTCATATTCAGCTGCATTGTTAGTGCAAGGGAACATTAAACGGAGAACATAACAAAACTTATCACCTCGTGGGGAAGTTAATACGACTCCAGCCCCCGAGCCCTCCAATTGCCTGGACCCATCAAAATGAATAGTCCAATAAGTGTGATCCAGCTTCTCCTCTGGCGCTTGTAATTCTGTCCAATCATTAATGAAATCCACACGTGCCTGAGATTTGATCGCCGTTCGGGGTATGTATTTCAACCCGTGAGGCCCGAGCTCGATAGCCCACTTAGCAATTCGACCAGTTGCTTCCCTGTTCTGGATGATATCCCCCAAAGGAGCAGAGCTGACCACCGTGATGGGATGACCTTGGAAATACTGCTTAAGCTTCCGGCTTGCCATGAAAACCCCATACACCAATTTTTGCCAATGCGGGTACCTCTGCTTGGACTCAATAAGTACCTCACTGATATAGTAAATCGGCCGCTGAACTGGATATTCCTTTCCTGCCTCCTTGCGCTCCACCACAATAGCCACACTAACAGCCCGAGCATTAGCTGCCACATATAGCAACAATGGTTCTTTGTCCACTGGAGCAGCGAGAATCAGTGGATTAGCCAGCTGCCGCTTGAAGTCCTCAAATGCTTCATTAGCAGCGCCACTCCAGACGAAGTTATCCGTTTTCTTCAGCATCTGATATAAAGGGATGGCCTTCTCGCCAAGGCGACTGACAAACCAGCTCAATGCGGCAATCCAGCCTGCCAGGCGTTGAACATCATTGATACACTTCGGTTTAGCCAAGGAGGTGATGGCTTTGATTTTTTCCGGATTAGCTTCAATGCCCCTGTTAGACACGAAAAAACCCAAGAGCTTGCCTGCAGGTACACCAAAGACGCACTTGGCCGAATTAAGCATCATTTTATAAACCCGCAGGTTATCAAAGGTTTCCTTCAAGTCATCAATCAATGTCTCCTTTTTCCTTGATTTCACCACAATATCATCCACATAGGCGTGAACATTGCGGCCAATCTGTTCGTGCAGACAATTCTGCACACACCTTTGATAAGTCGCCTGGGCACTCTTGAGCCCAAAGGGCATGGATACATAGCAGAAGGCTCCAAAGGGAGTTATGAAAGTTGTCTTCTCCTGGTCCTTAACTGCCATTTTGATATGATGATAACCAGAATATGCATCCAAAAAACTTAAATGCTCACAACCCGCCGTAGCATCAATAATTTGATCAATACGGGGAAGGGCAAAAGGATCTGCTGGACAAGCTTTGTTGAGATCTGTGTAATCCACACACATACGCCAAGTGCCATTCTTCTTGAGGACCAGCACCGGATTAGCCAACCACTCAGGATGGAATACTTCAATGATAAATCCAGCCGCCAAGAGCCTGGCTACTTCTTCTCCAATAGCTTTACGTCTTTCTTCATTGAACCAGCGAAGAAACTGCTTCACCGGTTTATACTTGGGATCAACATTGAGAGTGTGCTCAGCGAGTTCTCTCGGTACACCTGGCATGTCAAAAGGCTTCCATGCAAAGATGTCCCGATTCTCACGGATGAACTCGATAAGCGCGCTTTCCTATTTCGGATCCAAGTTAGCACTGATGCTAAACTGCTTGGACGAATCGCCAGGCACGAAGTCAACAAGCTTAGTCTCATCAGCCGATTTAAACTTCAGGGCCGGATCATGCTCTGTAGTTGGTTTCTTCAATGAAGTCATATCTGCCGGATCAACATTGTCCTGGTAATACTTCAACTCTTCTGTTGCACAAACCGACTCAGCATAAGCCGCATCACCTTCTTCACACTCCAGAGCAATCTTTCGGCTTCCATGCATGGTTATTGTTCCCTTGTGACCCGGCATCTTGAGCTGTAGATAAACATAACAAGGACATGCCATAAATTTAGCATAAGCTGGCCGTCCAAATAGGGCATGATACAGGCTGCTGATTTTCACCACTTCAAAGGTCAAGGTTTCTGATCTCGAGTCATGCTCATCTCTAAAAGCCACCTCCAGAGCTATTTTACCAACAGGATATGCCGACTTACCAGGCACCACACCATGGAACACCGTATTGGACGGTTTAAGATTTTTATCTGTTAACCCCATGCGACGGAAAGTTTCATAATAAAGGATATTGATACTACTCCCTCCATCCATGAGTACCTTAGTGAATTTATAACCTCCCACCTGAGGTGCCACCACCAGAGCCAGATGACCCGGATTGTCAACCCGGGGTGGATGATCTTCTCTACTCCACACAATCGGCTGCTCGGACCAGCGTAAATAACGGGGCACCGCCGGTTCAACGGCATTCACCGCCCTTTTATGAAGCTTCTGATCGCGCTTGTCCAAGCTAGTGGAGAAGACATGATACTGTCCGCTATTCAACTGCTTCGGGTTGCTCTGGTAACCTGACTGCTGCTGCTGCTGATTGCCCTGATGATTATAGCCACCTTGATTGCCCTGATTACTTTGATTGTTATGTCCACCCTGATTACCGTGGAAGCCTGAACCGGAATTTCCTCCACCATAACCCGGCCCATGAGATCCCGGGCCCGAACTGCCTCCTGGTCCATGATCATACCGGAAAGAATCAGAATTTTTGAACTCTTGCATGATGTAACAATCTTTCCAGAGGTGCGTGGACGGGTTCTCCTTCGTCCCATGCTTTGGACAGGGTTGGTTCAACACATAAGACAAACGGTCCGGATTAGGATCTGGCCTTCCATCGCGCTGGGGCGGCTTACCCTTACGCCGCTGGCCCATGTCATGTGTATTAGTGTTAGCCACAAAGTCTAAACCGTGGTCCGCTTTACGCTTGCCGCCATTTCCATGACCCGCCGGGTTGTGGTGCTGCCCCTTGGCGTTGCCGCTCTTCTTTCCCTTCCCTGTCTTATCATCATCAGACTCGGGATCCTTGGTACTATCAGAATCGGCATACTTCACCAGTGCAGCCATGAGGGTTCCCATGTCATTACAATGACGTTTGAGCCGTCCCAACTTCAACTTCAGGGGTTCAAACCGGCAATTGCCTTCCAAGGTTAAAACTGCGGTGTCAGCGTTGATGCGGTCCGATGAATGCAAAATCTCTGAAACCCGGCGCACCCAACGGGTTGTTGATTCTCCTTCCTTCTGGACACAGGCAGCTAAGTCCACAATTGACATGGGCTGCTTGCATGTATCCTTGAAATTCTGAATAAACCGGGCTCTCAATTCGGCCCATGACCTGATAGAATTAGCCGGTAAGCTCTTTAACCAAGTGCGGGCTGTCCCTTCTAGCATCATGGTGAAGTATTTTGCACAAGCCGCATCATCCACATCCAGCATCTCCATGGCCATCTCGTAGCTTTCGACCCATGTTTCTGGGGATAAACACTACAAAAAAAATACACTTCCGTGATGATACGTGTTCGTCACAGTAGGTCGCGTTTTTTGTCATGCATGTACATCCATGACAAATTTATGACAGAATCAAGATAGTCATACCTGTGCTGTCGTAGAAGTGTTCCATGACATTACCAAAATTATCATCATGGAAGTGTCCACTTCCATGATGATAAATCGCACGTCACAGAAGTGCTTTCGTCAAGGGTGACCGACACGTGGCATCCACCGTAACGGAACGTCGTTAAGCTATCGGGTCGGGTTTTGGATCCGATAACCCGTCAACAGCCCCGACCAATGGGGATTTTCCACGTGTAAAATCATCATTGGCTGGAGGAGACACGTGTCAGGTCCGCGTTGGCACAGGTGTCACTCATCCAATGGGCGAGAGGCGCCTATGATATGTTGACACGTGGACCAGCCCCATCAAGTTTAAATGGGCCGGCCCAACTGAAGGCCCACAAGATTTTGCGGACCATAATGGGTCGGCCCAGCTAAAGGCCCACGAGATTTTGTGGACCATAATGGGCTGGCCCAGCTAAAGGCCCCCAAGATTTTGCGGGCCATAATGGGCCGGCCGAGGTAAAGGCCCACAAGATTTTTGTGTGCCATAATGGGCCGGCCCAGGTAAAGGCCCACAAGATTCTTGCGGATCATAATGGGCCGGCCCAGGTAAAGTCCCACAAGATTCTTGTGGATCATAATGGGCCGGCCCAGCTGTAGGCCCACAAGATTTTGAGGACCCTAGTAGGCCGGCCCATTAACTGGCTGCCATGTTTTGGGCCAAATGCCGGCCCATATTTGATCCGGTCCATTAATGGCCTGCCACGCTCCGGGCCTAATAGTGGCCCATATGAGATCCGGCCCGTTAAAAGCCTACTACGTTCTGGGCCAAATTACGGCCCAGATCAGGTCCGGCCCTTTAAGAGGCTTTGGGCTCAATTATGGCCCATATCAGATTCGGCCCGTCAACTGGACACTATGCTTTTGGGCCCACTTGCTAAAGTCCCACTTAGTAATTCGGCCTGATATTAGTTTTGGCCTGTTAAGGGCCCGTTTAACATTTCGGCCCTATGTTAATTTCGGCCTGTTAAAAGCCTGTTATATAGTTGGGCCTAACCACGGCCCGGTTTGCATCCGGCCTGCTCGCAGCCGATATCTGATTGGGCCAAACAAGGACCGAGACAATTTTGGCATGTTAAAAGCCCGTGATTTGATTCGCACAATCATGGGCCGGGGTTCGCTTCGGGCTGCTGCCGGCCCGTGAGCTGTTCGGCACGTTTCAGGCCCAACCTACATCGTGATTGCATGACGGCCCGATTATGTACCATAATTTTACGGTTTGGCCGGTTTACTGCGAAGATAGGATATATATACAGTAAAATAACTGCAGCATCGTGAATAAGAAAAAACCTAGACAATACAATAAAGAAATTACGACATATTAGATCCACTGGGCATCAAAGTTCGCCACTATGATAATAAAGCACAAGCAGACAACAGATTACATACACTGGGCATCAAAGATCGCCACCAGTGCAAATAAACACGTCGACAAAATAATATACAAAACCGACAGCACTTCAATAGAGTTCAAGAAAGGTTAGCCCTGCTGGGGAGCTGCAGCGCAAGCAGCTGAGCAAGATGATGAGACTGCGCTTGTTCAACACTTATATCTTCCTCACTCTGAAAGATAAACAAGCAGACAGATGACAGGTTTTGCACATAAAAGTATCAGTGCTGACAATTCATCACATTTCTTACTGACGAATAAAGTGACACAGTTTAAAATTGCATTAACACAATATGGTATTGTTTAGGTCAGGACATGGCAGGAAATGACATTGTGAAGGAGTTGGCAGCTTCACGACACCACTGGATTACAGATCAAGAACTCATAAGTATCAATGGTTAGTGTGCTGTCAATTTATACCATTTCAGATTGGCAAATAAAGAGATGGTTTAAATAATAGTAGAATGATATGAGATTGTTCATAGTTAAGACATTGCAGAATATGACATTATGCTGTAGTGGGTAGTTTCACCACACCACTGGATTACAGATGAAGAACAGAAGCATACATGCAGTGCAAAAGAAGATCACTTGCTCTGTATAGTTTAATTTACATGGTATGAAGAAGGAACTTGGTTGTACAACTGAAAACTTAAATTGAGAAAGGATAAACTTTTGTTTATGAACTACATAATAAACTTTAAACAAGCAATTTGATGCAAACACCAAAAATAAACAACTGTTGCAGTCATGCCTAACCAAATATATACAACAAAGTTTGAAGGCTTGAGATGGACAAACTTACATTATTGGTGAAGACAGGCTCTATAAAGGCCTTGTCCATGCTGATGGGGGGGGGATTCAAGAAGTTTACCACAGAATCTTCTTCAAAAGCATTGCCTTTATTCTACATTTTGTTAAGAGTAAATATAGATGTGATAATATACGAAAAAATGGAGAATATTTAAGATAAGATGAAGAGTGATGCTACATAACCAAGTAGCTATAAATGTAAGTGCAGCGATACAAGCAAAAGGTACAGCCAAGAGCAATGCACAGCTGAACTTCTTCAGTACCAACCTTATGGTAGGTGTAAATATAGATCTGATGTGTAGAAAATGGAGGGCAAAGGAAAATAAGCTGCAGAGCGATGGTACATGAACAACTACCTGTCATTATAAGTACACTGATAAAGGACAGCATGTACTTACAAGAACAATGCAGAGCTAAAAAACATTGGCATTGGATATATTCTACACTAATGTAACCATTCATACAGATCAGATAATTTGGAGCGAAAAATTGATAAGCAAGCTATCATGCATACTGCTGTCACATAATGAACCAGGTATGTATGCAAGTACAGTGATACAGGACAACAGGTACTAACAAGAGCAAAGCAGCGAGCAGCATATTTGTGATATCCTGTCATTCTTGTCAAACCGGAATTCTTCTTCGAGCAGATTTCCTGCAAAAAAGATCCGTAAGGCACATGCGGAAAAGTAGAAGTTCAAATTGTCATGTGATTTCATAGATAGTACCTCATCCTGGGAACAAGACCAGTGCATAACAAGGTTTTTCCATTCAATGTCTTCTAAATTTAGCACAGGAGACTTCACCGAAAATTCGTTTATAGACTTGCCATCAAAGTGTGATTTCCTCAGGTAACACCAATACTGCTGCAATGCTTCCTTGAATAGCACAAGCAAGCTTTGCTCGTCATGACTATCCAGATTGACCCTCGCCTAGTTACAACAATGTAATGTAAATCATTGATGTGTTCAATCAGCAGAAAACAGGAAAATAATAACCATGAATAATAGCACTTACACGTAAGTTGGACAGGAAGATGTGAAAATGGTGTTTGTCTTCACAATAATCTTCCCATGATGGGAATATATGCACGTAGTCCCTAACAACATTGAAAGCATTGTCTTTTAATCTGGGAATAAATGGAATGGGGTTCCAATCTGCAGGAATTGGCCGTCTCTGCAGTTGGGATAGGTCTTCGGCCGGTGGACTTGCTGTACTTTTTGCTGGAGTGGGATTTTTCTGTGGTACAGCTGGTGCTATGGCAAATGAAATCGGTATACCTTTTGCTGGAGTGCAGGTCCTGTGTGGTGGGGCTAGTGGTGTGGCCAGTGAAGTATGGGTACAGTCTGCTGGAGTCGGTCCTACGTTTTGTGTCACTGGTTGTACAGCCAATATAAGTGGGGTGATGTCTGATTTCTCCGGCACCACCACGTTTTTCAAGGACTTTGCTGGTGCTCCTTCGGGTTCGGCAATCACCCTCTTCCTTTTTGATGTCTGATGCACAAGAACAACATTTGAGTGGAAAAACATGGTATGGTGACAGATGGAATATGTAATGATAATGGATGGGCATGGCATCTCGACATATATGATGAGTAAACTAAGCAGATGGCAGTGCAACAAAGTAGAAGAAATGCAAGACAACATATGCAAGATACCCGCAATCAATAAAACATTGCCAAATTAGAACAGGCACCTTGATGGGTGAACAGGATAGGCCATCTGCCTTTGACTCCTCGAGGTTAGAATAGTCATTAGGATGATATTCTGAACAAGAATCAACAGGTGGGGAGCGTATGAGTTTCATTGCATCCAGAATGGCACTCAATGCCTTGGTGCCAATTTTGTAAGTCATTGCAGTGTTTAGCTTCAAGAGTGGACTGCTGCTAGTGCGACACAAAGCAGCTACACAGATCATAGTGTAGATATAACGGGAAAACCTTAAGCATCAGAGTAAAATCAGCAAAGTGGAACTTGCTGGAATATATGTGCTAGTATTGCCGGTATGGCCAGAAAGGCTTCGGATACCAGCTCTCTTCAAGTGAAGGTGCGGTACTGTTAATATCAGTGTAACTCTCAAAGGCGACACAGCTCCCCGCATTTCCTTGCTATTCTTATAGGATTCAAGTGGGCAGGCCACTACAAATCCTATTCCTATTTTACAAGATCCTACGAATCAAAGAGGCTCAAAGTGTCCATCACAACCGACCGTATAGACCTCTACACTGCAAATGTCCCTGCTCATCTTCAGTACAAGGAACATACTGTACTACTATCATACTCCCTCCATTCCAAAATATAAGTCTTGGTAGAGATTTCCACAATGGATCACATACAGATGTATCCAGTTACATTTTAGAGTGTAGATTCACTCATTTTGCTCCATATGTAGTCCATGGTGGAATCTATACAAATACTTGTATTTAGGAACGGAGAGAGTACATATTAAAGAAGAACAGAAGAGGAACATGGTAAAGAAGAGCAAGCATATTTTGGATAATAAAATGTTGGTTGCGCAGTGCCCACACATGATGAACCAGAGCGCATTAAGAATGCAACTCCCAGCTGTCTCTCGACCATTTCAGGCGGTTGGATGAAGATCCTACGTCTCCTAACCCTTCTTCTTCCTCGTCTCTGATTCTTCCCATATAGAACACCGCACGGGCCACCGGCCGGACCACCGGCCCCCACCGCCTGTGTTCCTCCGCCACCCCCACCCCCACCCCGCCCCAACCCCACCCGCGTCGAGTTTTCTTCGTTCGGCGAGGCCCCACAACCACCCGAGCCCCTTCGATCGCACCGGCGAACTCCGACGAGCTTTGAAAAATTGACTGACCCAATTTTCAAATTTAGTCTACTGTGATTTAACTAGTGTGGAATATAAAAGGGGAAAACCATAAGCATTGGGAGTATAGTGTTGAGCATGCCATGGCGGATCTGAAGGTGCAAACCGGACAAAGGCAACTTCGCAACCAAGACAAGAAATCAGAGTAAAGCAGTGGCGATCTATTTTCTTGCTGCGATAAATAAGTTGAGCAGATACGAAAGAGTACCGCCTCTGGTGCGGCGCCGTGTAGGCATCTGCTGAGAATTTGACGGTGCTACGGTAGCGATGGCTGTCAGCGGCGTGGAAGCAGATCTAGGAGGGTAGACGGTGGTGGCGGGGCGCGGTGGACGAGACGGTCGTAGGAGCGGCGCTGGCAAGGTGGACGACGGCGGGGATGAAGCGAGAGGACGGGATGCAAGGATCCCGGTCCGAAGCCGTGGATGAGAGAGGTCGATCTCTTGTAATGGACGGCGGCGTCGGGGTATCAACTCCGGCATGTTGGAGGAGGAGGGCGCTGGATGGGGTGGCGGACGGCGGCAGACGGAGGAGGGTGGGGTGGAGAGGGTGTTTTGGCGCCCACGGAGTACGAATGGGGAAAAGGGAGGTAGAGAGGAAGGGGGGAACCATGTATTCAGGGCGCGCTTGTCTCAAATGCGAGGAAATTTACAAACTTAGCCCCCGTTTCAAATTTCTACTACATCACAGCAACATTAGTCGGTTGGGGATAGGACGGTAATATCGCATACACTGAATATTTGCCGACGAGAGTTTGTTTTTGGCGCCCACCGTGTATGAATATGAATCGGGGAGGGAGTCGATTTCGGCCGAGGACACACTGTGTTTTGGCGCCCACCGTGTATGAATCCGGGTGAGAGGCGGTTACGTCACGTTTGGGTGAAATTACAAACCTACCCCTATCGAAACCTATAGAAATCCAGCAGATAGGCTTTGCGTGGCAGGGATAGGCAGTAGTGATTTCCATCTCGCAGATTTTGGTTTCGGGCGGTTACTACGACTTTCCCCGCTTCGTTCAAATTTTGCAGAGTGCACGTTTACCGTGCCAACTCAATTCGAATCCCGTTTGTATTCTATTTTTTTCGGACGGGATCCATTTTCAATTGGAATTACATTCTATATACATAATTTTTTTATATATACTTTCAAAAGCACAACAAAGAATTCTGCTCCTTTATATGTATAATATGATTTACAAATACGACGATCTCGAAATCTTAAGGTTGAATTCGAATTTTTTTAACCAAATTATGTTCTACTAAAATGTATGGATCAGTAATATCTACATATTAAATAACATAGATGTGCGTGAATTCATATGAGTATGCATGTTTGATAGATCAATTTTGGTTCGAGTATGGATTACATGTATCATCATCTCGAATTCAAATATTTGAATCCCTTTTTTGTTCACTCCTTTCACGCCCATCTCTCTCGCATGCATGCTCCTTCAGGTAGATATCACTCTCTTTTCTCCAGCTCACCCGCACGCTCACTTCATGTTTCTCCTATCCTCGCAAACATGGTCTCTCGACGTCTCCCTTGAGAAGTGTCACACTCTCCCTATCATTATACATTACACAGTTTTCATTATCTCTCACCTCTCTACTGTTCTCTGGTATCAATCGGTACCTAAGCTTTCTTTTTCACCGCCACACACACAGTCTCCACTCGTATTTCACTTTGTCTTTCTCTCTATGGGATTCTCTCACACACCCTATATGTCTCTACATATGACTCATACCACTAAAATTACTCTCTCTATCTCTCTCCTGTAGACACAACATTTGTTGCGGTCTCCTTTTCGTCTCCATCCCAGACTGACATTATTCATTTGTTTATCGATCAGACAACCCCGACTACCGTCTCCTCTCTCTCTCTCTCTCTCTCACACCGACACACACACAACTCCTGCTTCCACTCCCCTTCCCGACTACCGTCTCTCTCTCACACACACAAAACTCTTGCTTTCGCACCCCGACTCGTATTTGTCTCACAAACATTTATCGACTAGCTAGCCTCTAGATAGGTTTATACACCCGCACACTCGTGCTTCCACCATCGCATACATGTCTCTCTCCCGCTCCTTGTATCTATGTAGATTTTTCTTCCCTTCTTGAGACATGCCCTCTCGATCGTGCACACACACACTATCGCCTCATTTAAGCTGATACCTATCGCACACACACTCCTTGTGTCTTTGTCACACATGCACTCCGTCCTCCTCCACTCTCCCTCTCTCTCACACACACATGGGCTTTTTGCAACAACTAGCAAGATGCCCATGCGTTGCACGGAACATCAAGATGCATTTGTATGAGTAGTTTATCTTGTGGGGGAAAAGGATGAACGAGGGAAGGCCTTATTTGCAAATGTGGAGAGGGGTGTGGGTATCTTTTTGCAAAATTGCCATAGTTTCCTTCCTATCCGTCAGATATAGATCGGACGGCGTATATTGTAGGATGGCAGGCACACGATAATCACCGAGAATGCTTTTTATAAGAGTAGGGATAAAAAATAGAGTTGGTGATGATGGTGGGCCTGCCATCCTGCAATGTAGGTCGTCTGATTTATATCTGACGGATAGGAAGGAAAATATGGCAATTTACCCGCACTCTTCACCACATTTGCAGATAAGGCCTTCCCTCGTTCATCCTTTTCTCCCACAAGATCTTGATGTTCCGTGCAATGCACGGGCATCTTGCTAGTAAGAGTAGAAATTAGACATATACCACTTCTCGAATCTTGAAACCAACAACATTCCTCCCTTATCTCATCAAAACCGCCAAAGGAATATATTTTGAGTGAAACATAACATATTTTTAGTGATATACGTATTTCAAAACTAGACTTTTTTTCTATCAAATCAGTGAATATGTATTAATCTACTTTGATCGTGTGGCAACGCATTGGCACATTGCTAGTAGTTATTATAATTTTTTGGACACCAGACAAACGGTGGAGTACATATACGAAGAGAAGAGGCGCACGCACGCAGTCGGCCTCTCGCTATCTCGCACACATGAGTGTTACGTAAAGGCGACGTTAACAAATAAACCCTAAAACCTTAGGTGCACGATTGCTGCATTCGCGGGTACCGGGTACGTGGTGGAGCACCTTTGTAGGAATAGTCAGCTCGCGTGATAATTTGATCCGTAGGAGTTGATGGTCGGGACCACAGGTGAACGACTTGGAGCGCGGTGGCTCGCCAGTTGCCACAGATCGAGTAGCCACGTTTAAAATATCGTTTTTAGCGGGGTTAAGAGTTCCGATTTTCAATGGCGCGTTATAAGTAGTAAGTAGTTTTTAGAACGATTGGTATATGGAGCGAAAATGGAATTCATAGTACTACGTACCTCCTTGGCGTATGGTTGTATGGTTTTTTTTGCGATGGAGGTTGTATGGGTTGATGTTGCGAGATGTTGAACCTGGTAGTTCTAGGGCAAATACTATGGTTTAGATTTAGATGCTGGTTTTCAGTAATGAAAATCGGAAGGGGAAACCCTTCTTTGATTAAAAAACTACTACCTCTATTCTGGTCTACTAGTCCCCATCGTACTTTGGGTCAAAGTTTGTCCACGAATTTTACTTGTAAAATGTGGATGGAAAACGAGATTTTGTTATACCCAAACAAAAAAGGACTGGAGGGAGTGATTGCTCGGACATGGACGCGACCTCTCATAGTGCAGGCATTGAACCGGCGCGCCGGCCAAGAGGGCCGCACTCGCTGCAGGCCCGGCTGAGCACGCCTCCTCGCCGCGTGCAACCAGCTTAAGACTGCCCCGCCTGCCTTCATTGAATCCGCGCGTGTGCCGGCAACATGTAACATCCCAAATTTCCAATTTGGAATGTTATACATAGATCATCATTGCATATCATATTTTGTTGCATTTTGACAAATCCTCGATAAATCCTAAGCAACTCAAGGACCCTCGGAGAGAGTTGGGGATTTTCTCGAATTCTTAAATTTGATTTTCAAACGAGGATTGGGGTTTTAATTATTTTTCTCTCCGGAAAAATATTTCCTGTTAAAATAAACGAGAGGAGAAAATATGACTTCTCCAAAACATTTGAAATACTGGAGGAAAAATGTTAAAATCATTTATTGGCATTTATTTGGATTTTAATTGCAATTTTATTGCATTAAAAAATATATGCATGTTTTCAAAATATTAATTTGGATGTATAAAAATGTTCACCCTATTCTAGATTTTCTAACAAGACGGGGACAATTTATTTCATATTTTTCTGATTTTTATTTATTTTTCTATGCAATATTTTCGCAGAACTTATTTTAAAAAAACTGCGCGACGCCCGACCGGGCCGAAGCCCAGCCGAGCGCCGGCCCGCCCGCGCTCTCCTCTTCCCGCACGACGCCGAGCCGCCGCCGGAGTCCGCCGCCCGCACGCCGCCCCCTTCCGCA
>NC_057796.1:475348213-475356165 GCF_018294505.1 Triticum aestivum
CGGAGCCGCCCGTCGAGGTACTGCCGCCGGCCGTTTACCGTCGTTGCCGGTTTTCTGTAAAAAAAACCCTTTTGTTTTAAAAAAAACCCTAGATCGGTTTTTTTTCGGTTTTATTATTTTGCGAGCGTTCACCGAACCGTTCGTTTTAACGAACGCGTTCGTCGGTTTTTCTCTGTTAACGAACGTCCGTTCTTTAACCGTTCGTCCGTTTTTCTTTTTCGTCGGATTTTCTCGTTATTTTCTCAGATTCGATTTCTGATCGAATTTTCGAATCTGTTTAACTTCTCGCTCGTTTATCGGAATCAGGTGATTCAAGCGCCTAGAGTTTCGTCTCGAAATTCTCTTTCCGATTAATCTACTCAAACAAGTTTTTGCTACAGTAAAATTTGACCTAGATCCAGATTAGCAAACGAAGTTTCTTTCTTTCGTCGTTTGACTTTCGTTGCTTCTTTCGAGTTGATTTTTTTTTTTGCAAACCGGAGTTCTTAAGTTGAACTTTCTGGTTGGATCTTTCATTCGAGTTTTACCTGTGCATTAGATGAGTACTGATTGTATGCTTTTTCGTTTGCGATAGAGTACCCGGAGTGTGCCGTTTGTTACTTCGACTCGCTAGGTTTTGCGGATCATCAGCAAGGCAAGTAACACTTTGATCATACCCCGTTCATACCCAGTTTTATTTGCATTAGATCTGTTTTCCTCAAACACTTGCATGATTAGGATCTAATTAAATTGTGGGAACTGGGAAGTAGTTGAGGTAGTACCTATTACCTGTTTTACTTTATCAAACCCTTGGGAGTTACTTCTACGTTGCTTTTATTATTGCCATGCTATGCTCGTAGACGTGGATTGGGTTTGAGAGATATTCATGACAGATGTGAGATTGTTAATAATGGTTTACTTAAGGTGGCAACTAAAACTCACATCTGGGTGGATTGAGGCACTGGAGAACCCAGTGTTGTCTGTATGTATAAGGTCCGCCACCCAGGCTCAAAGGGATCATAAGATTATTCATGCTAGAAACTTCCGTGTGCATCCACAAGCTATTATGGTCTCTAGCATAGCTGAGTAGGTTACAGGATCTCTTGAAGAGGTGGACTAGCAGATGTAGGGGAAAGTAGGTGTACCGGTCCATCCAGAGTAGAGAGTGATTGTTTCTGAAAGACTGTGTCTCGGTCATCCGTTTCTCAAACATCATGCAGTGCGAGAATCAAGCGGAGGCGATCGAGTCTTGTGGGGAAAAGTGCACAAACCTCTGCAGAGTGTACAAACTGATCATGATTAGCCGTGTCCCCGGTTATGGACAACTTGAGTATCTAGTACCTGGATTATCATTTGAATCTCATCACCGTGATACTTATAATTAATTTTGTTGGGTTAATGATGATACTTAATTGGGATTGAGTTGGAGGTACCTTCTCAATGTTTCAACCACCATGATAGTTAAACAAAAATTTATTCCTTTGCAGTAGGATAAAATTGGCTTTTCGCAAAACTGTAACCATAGAGCCTTCCACCAGCCATATTTGCATATAGTAT
Organism: Triticum aestivum; assembly: GCF_018294505.1. Classification (NCBI taxonomy): domain Eukaryota; kingdom Viridiplantae; phylum Streptophyta; class Magnoliopsida; order Poales; family Poaceae; genus Triticum; species Triticum aestivum. The sequence goes on from NC_057796.1 coordinate 475,349,750, forward strand.
AACATTATTACTTGTTCATTGCTCTCTATGTGTTACATTGCCAGCATATTCTATGTGCTGACCCGTTTTTGGGCTGCAACGTTTCATGTTGCAGACTTTTCAGACGATGAGTAAGGTGCCTTAGGTCGTGGTCTTATACTCAGTGATGCCGCTGGAGTTGATGGACTCACTTATCTTCCAAGTCTTCCGCTGTTATCGTTATTAGATGGCCTTAAGCCATGCTTATCATACTTAATCTCTTTGGAGATATTCGATGTAATAAGTGTGTGACTGCTACTCTGTTATAAATCCTCCATTTGTACTGTGCGTGTCAGCATTACTGATCCAGGGATGACACTGGTGCACAGCAGCACATGCCATTTGAGGTCTGGTCGCTACAAAGTTGGTATCAGAGCACACGCTGACTGTAGGACACGACCACTAAGCTTAAGCCCTAGAAAGCTTCTCTCTTCTCATTTCTGACCCCTCTCCACTTTCTACTCTTTTAGGAATGGCGAATGCAAGGAGCAAGTTCATGCAACCAGATGAAGACACGCCGTTTGGTCGACACTTGAAGGAAGTCACCAAGTACTTGAACATAGGAATACCAAGCGTCACCGAAACCTACAATGCCACCTTACCTGAAGAGGAGAGCTGGAAGATTCAAGTTATCATTCCAGGAAGGACGTTTGCGCCAATTACGGAACCCATGAGATTGGTTTTCGAAGCACCAACTTGGAGTTTAGGGAAGAGCATGGCCGCACACATCGCCATGGGACGCATTGGAGAAGTCTATCACCAGGAGCTTAAGGATACAATCTACCAAATTTGTGGACGTCGAGACGCGCAATGGGAGATGATCAAGACCAAGAAGGATGGATCAATTGCAGCTTTCATCCAGGAGCAGAACCAACATATTCGACGCCAGGAGAATCAGATGTGCACGGACAAGGAAGAACTGAAGAAGGCATTCACGAAGATCAAGGAACTCCAAGAAGAACTCAAGGCTACACGCGAAGATTACTTGGAGGAAATCAACGCGCTAGTAGGGAAGATTGACGACCTGGAGAATAAGATTGGATCATTCGTGGGAAATCCAGTGCTAAAAGCAGAAGTCGACGAATGCACTTGTCCGGATAACTACATCATCATCGACGACACCGATTCGGAACCAAGTGAAGACGAATGGATTGATGAAGCTGGAGCAGACATCATGGAGTCTTCAACGGATCAGAATTTCTAGTAGACCACCATATTCGTAGTAGTTTTCCCCCATTTAGTAGTATAGTTCAAGCACTTTGTAACGCTAGCTAGATCGATTGTTTTGCCTTGTTTGGATTAATTGAGTGATATTGATTGAATTTGTCTCATGAGCATATGAGTAGTGTTTTCTCTCTAGGCCTCATTCTACTCTTAACTCTCATCTTTTCTAAACCTATCAGATGCCTCCGAGACGCGACACCGGATTTGTTTTCCCGCCAGAGATCACCCAGTTGATTCAGCAGCAGAATGCCCTAATGCAAGTGTTAGTTCAGAACCAAGGCAACAACAACAACAACAACAACCCACCGCCGCCACCACCTGTTGATCACTTAGCCCGTTTCCTAAGGCTAAACCCGCCGGTGTTTTCCAGTAGCACCAAGCCGATTGTAGCAGATGATTGGCTCCGCAAAGTTGGAAGGGAGTTGACCACTACAGGATGCATAGATGCGGAAAGAGTGTGTTTTGCCGCACATCAGCTTGATGGACCCGCAGCATCATCGTGAGAGAATTACACAGCCACGCACCCTATTGACACTGTCACATGGGACCAGTTGCAGCAAGCTTTCCGTACAGCTCATGTTTCAGCAGGAGCTATGGCTATGAAGAAGCGAGAATTTCGCAACCTACGCCAAGGAGGACGCACCGTAGGCCAGTATGTGGAGGATTTCAGTAAGCTAGCACGTTATGCACCAGATGACGTTGCTACAGATGCAGCTAAGCAGGAGAAGTTTCTGGAAGGATTGAATGATGAGCTGAGTATGCAGTTGATGGTAGCAACTTTCAACAACTACCAGGAGCTGGTAGATAGAGCTCTCATGATTGAAGGGAAGCAACAGCAGATTGAAAACCGCAAGAGGAAGTATGGACAAGGGAAGTACAATTCTGGAGCCCAACAGAAGCCTCGTTTTACCCCGAAGCCGGGAGGACAGTTTCAGCATACCCATGGAGGAGGTAGTTCGCACAACCATAATGGCTCCAAGAATGGTAATGGGAATGGAGGAGGAAACGGACAGAACCGCACCAACCCATCTACCCCAACCAAGAGAGATCTAAGTCTTGTTTCAAGTGCCAGAAGACGGGACATTATGCTACTGATTGTCCCGAAGCCCAAAATGGAAATGGCAATGGAAGCTCTGGGAAGAAGCCGAACCCGTTCAACAAAGGACATGTGAACCACGTGAGCGTGGAGGAGGTTGAAGCTCAGCCTGATGCAGTAATAGGTAAGTTTTTGGTTAAGTCATTTACTGCAACCGTTCTTTTCGATACTGGTGCATCGCATTCATACATATCAAGGGGATTCGTGAACAAGTTTAAGATGTCCACCCAAGTTCTCAAAAGCCCCATGTTAGTAACCTCGCCAGGAGCAGAGTATATGGCCACCCAAGGATGTTTTCAGATACCGTTGGCCATTGGTAGGCATGTTTTCCCCTCAGACCTCATTGTTTTGGAATCGCAAGGTTTGGATGTGATCTTGGGAATGGATTGGCTATCGTTGTATGGAGGAAACATCGATTGTGCCAGCAAGACGATTTTGCTTACCACCCCGGAAGGAAAAAGGATCAAGTATGTATCCCGGCATATGCCGAAGAGGACTCAAGTGAATTCCTTATCAGGAGTTGTACAGGAGGAAGTACCAGTGGTGAAGGATTATCCGGATGTATTTCCAGAAGAATTGCCAGGCATGCCACCAGATAGAGACATTGAGTTCTTGATTGAACTTTTGCCAGGCACAGGGCCAATATCTAAGAGACCGTACAGGATGCCCGCAAAGGATTTGGAGGAAATTAAGAAGCAGATCAAGGAGTTACTGGATAAAGGCTATATTCGCCCAAGCTCGTCACCTTGGGGATCACCAGTACTTCTAGTGGAGAAGAAAGATGGATCGCTGAGGATGGTTGTTGATTACCGAGGATTGAATGAAGTGACCATCAAAAACAAGTACCCACTGCCGATGATCAATGATTTGTTTGACCGCTTGCAAGGAGCTAAAGTATTTTCCAAGATCGATCTACGATCAGGATACCATCAGTTAAAGATTCGGGAGCAGGATATATCCAAGACGGCATTTACCACCAGATATGGATTGTATGAGTATACCGTTATGTCATTTGGACTGACTAATGCACCGGCCTATTTCATGAACCTGATGAACAAAGTGTTTATGGAGTTTTTGGATAAGTTCGTCGTGGTGTTCATTGATGATATTTTAATCTTTTCCAAGGATGAAGAAGAGCATGAGGAGCATTTGCGATTAGTACTTGAGAAGCTCAGAGAACATCAGTTGTATGCCAAGTTCAGTAAGTGTGAGTTTTGGCTGAAGGAAGTTGGATTCCTTGGACATGTTATTTCTGGAGAAGGAATAGCAGTAGACCCTGCCAAGGTTGACACAGTGACAAGTTGGGAATCGCCAACGACAGTTGGAGAAATCCGGAGTTTTCTTGTACTTGCAGGATACTACCGGAGATTTATCGAGAATTTCTCGAAGATTGCTAAGCCCATGACTGAGCTATTGAAGAAGGACACCAAATTCAATTGGACTGAGGAATGTGAAGCTAGTTTCCAACAGTTGAAGAAACGATTGGTTACATCACCAGTGTTGATTCTGCCAGATCAACGCAAGGACTATGAAGTGTATTGCGACGCTTCTCGTCGAGGACTTGGAGCAGTGCTTATGCAGGAAGGAAGAGTTGTGTCGTATGCTTCACGACAACTTAAACCCCATGAGAAGAATTATGCTACGCATGATTTGGAGTTAGCAGCCGTGGTGCATGCATTGAAGACATGGAGACATTTTCTCATCGGAAACCATTGTGAGGTGTACACGGATCACAAGAGTTTGAAGTATATTTTCACGCAGAAGGAGTTAAATCTCAGACAGAGAAGATGGTTGGAGCTCATTAAAGATTATGATATGAGATTGCATTATCACCCTGGAAAGGCTAACGTAGTAGCAGACGCGTTGAGCCGCAAGAGTCATGTCAACACCCTCATGACAGGAGAGTTACCTCAGGAGTTAGCCGAGGACCTACGTGAGCTTTGTTTGGAGATAGTCCCAAGAGGCTATTTAGCGACATTGGAGATTCAGTCTACCTTGATGGAAAGGATCAGAGAAGCTGAGAAGACAGACAAGGAGATTGAAGAGATAAAGGAGAAGATGAGCAAAGGAAAAGCCAAGGGATTTCGTGAGGATGAGCACGATACCCTATGGTTCGAGGACCGCGTATATGTACCAAATGATCCGGAGATCAGGAAGTTGATTTTGCAAGAAGCCCATGATTCACCATACTCGATTCACCCAGGGAATACCAAGATGTATTTGGATTTGAAGAATACTTTCTGGTGGACCGGAATGAAGAAGGATATTGCGGAGTATGTAGCAGTTTGTGATGTATGTCAGAGAGTGAAGGCAGAGCATCAGAAGCCAGCAGAATTGCTGCAACCATTGCCGATACCCGAATGGAAGTGGGATAAAATAGGCATGGATTTTATCATAGGATTACCCAGGACTCGTTCAGGCTATGACTCGATATGGGTTGTAGTCGACCGTTTGACGAAAGTGGCTCATTTCATTCCAGTGAAGACCACTTACACCGGTGCTAAGTTGGCAAAGATATACATGACCAGGATAGTATGTTTGCATGGAGTTCCGAGGACCATTGTATCAGACAGAGGAACCCAATTTACCTCGAAGTTTTGGAAGCCGTTACATGAAACATTGGGAACCAGGCTGGAATTCAGTACAACATTTCACCCACAGACAGATGGACAGACCGAGAGAGTCAACCAGATTTTGGAGGACATGTTGAGAGCATGTGCACTAGATTATGGATCTAGTTGGGACGACAATTTGCCATATGCGGAGTTTTCTTATAACAACAGTTATCAAACCAGTTTGAAGATGGCCCCTTTCGAAGCTCTGTACGGAAGGAGGTGTAGAACACCGTTGTTATGGGACGAAGTTGGAGATCGTCAGCTGTTTGGACCAGATTTGATTAAGGAATCTGAACAGAAAGTGAGGTTGATTCGCGATAGGCTCAAGGTAGCCCAGTCCAGGCAGAAGAGCTATGCTGATTCTAAACGTAAGGAGACAATTCACGAAGTCGGAGACAGAGTGTATCTTTGAGTATCACCCCTTTGAGGACTGAAGCGCTTTGGAGTTAAAGGAAAGTTAGCGCCCCATTTTATTGGACCATACAGAGTGTTGGAACGTATGGGAGAAGTTGCCTACAAGTTGGAATTGCCCGAAGGATTGTCTGGAGTACATGATGTATTTCATGTTTCCCAGTTGAAGAAGTGCCACGCAGAAATGGCTGAGATACCGCTGAGAGATACTGTGCCACTGGAAGCGATTCAGTTGGAAAGTGATTTGACTTATGAGGAGAAACCAGTTAAGATTCTCGAGTATGCCAGCCGAGTTACCCGCAGCAAGGTTATCAAGTTCTGCAAGTTTCAGTGGAGTCACCACACAGAGGATGAAGCCACCTGGGAGCGAGAGGAAGATCTACGGAAAAACCACTCCCACCTGTTTTCTAGCCAACCCGAATCTCGAGGGCGAGATTCATCTTAAGGGGGGTAGGTTTGTAACATCCCAAATTTCCAATTTGGAATGTTATACATAGATCATCATTGCATATCATGTTTTGTTGCATTTTGACAAATCCTCGATAAATCCTAAGCAACTCAAGGACCCTCGGAGAGAGTTGGGGATTTTCTCGAATTCTTAAATTTGATTTTCAAACGAGGATTGGGGTTTTAATTATTTTTCTCTCCAGAAAAATATTTCCTGTGAAAATAAACGAGAGGAGAAAATATGACTTCTCCAAAACATTTGAAATACTGGAGGAAAAATGTTAAAATCATTTATTGGCATTTATTTGGATTTTAATTGCAATTTTATTGCATTAAAAAAATATATGCATGTTTTCAAAATATTAATTTGGATTTATAAAAATGTTCACCCTATTCTAGATTTTCTAACTAGACGGGGAAAATTTATTTCATATTTTTCTGATATTAATTTATTTTTCTATGCAATATTTTCGCAGAACTTATTTAAAAAAAACTGCGCGACGCCCGACCGGGCCGAAGCCCAGCCGAGCGCCGGCCCGCCCGCGCTCTCCTCTTCCCGCACGACGCCGAGCCGCCGCCGGAGTCCGCCGCCCGCACGCCGCCCC
>NC_057796.1:475356353-475360345 GCF_018294505.1 Triticum aestivum
CCGGATCCGCCCGTCGAGGTACTGCCGCCGGCCGTTTACCGCCGTTGCCGGTTTTCTGTAAAAAAAACCCTTTTGTTTTAAAAAACCCTAGATCGGTTTTTTTTCGGTTTTATTATTTTGCGAGCGTTCACCGAACCGTTCGTTTTAACGAATGCGTTCGTCGGTTTTTCTCTGTTAACGAACGTCCGTTCTTTAACCGTTCGTCCGTTTTTCTTTTTCGTCGGATTTTCTCGTTATTTTCTCAGATTCGATTTCTGATCGAATTTTCGAATCTGTTTAACTTCTCGCTCGTTTATCGGAATCAGGTGATTCAAGCGCCTAGAGTTTCGTCTCGAAATTCTCTTTCCGATTAATCTACTCAAACAAGTTTTTGCTACAGTAAAATTTGACCTAGATCCAGATTAGCAAACGAAGTTTCTTTGTTTCGTCGTTTGACTTTCGTTGCTTCTTTCGAGTTGATTTTTTTTTGCAAACCGGAGTTCTTAAGTTGAACTTTCTGGTTGGATCTTTCATTCGAGTTTTACCTGTGCATTAGATGAGTACTGATTGTATGCTTGTTCGTTTGCGATAGAGTACCCGGAGTGTGCCGCTTGTTACTTCGACTCGCTAGGTTTTGCGGATCATCAGCAAGGCAAGTAACACTTTGATCATACCCCGTTCATACCCAGTTTTATTTGCATTAGATCTGTTTTCCTCAAACACTTGCATGATTAGGATCTAATTAAATTGTGGGAACTGGGAAGTAGTTGAGGTAGTACCTATTACCTGTTTTACTTTATCAAACCCTTGGGAGTTACTTCTACGTTGCTTTTATTATTGCCATGCTATGCTCGTAGACGTGGATTGGGTTTGAGAGATATTCATGACAGATGTGAGATTGTTAATAATGGTTTACTTAAGGTGGCAACTAAAACTCACATCTGGGTGGATTGAGGCACCTGGAGAACCCAGTGTTGTCTGTATGTATAAGGTCCGCCACCCAGGCTCAAAGGGATCATAAGATTATTCATGCTAGAAACTTCCGTGTGCAGCCACAAGCTATTATGGGCTCTAGCATAGCTGAGTAGGTTACAGGATCTCTTGAAGAGGTGGACTAGCAGATGTAGGGGAAAGTAGGTGTACCGGTCCATCCAGAGTAGAGAGTGATTGTTTCTGAAAGACTGTGTCTCGGTCATCCGTTTCTCAAACATCATGCAGTGCGAGAATCAAGCGGAGGTGATCGAGTCTTGTGGGGAAAAGTGCACAAACCTCTGCAGAGTGTACAAACTGATCATGATTAGCCGTGTCCCCAGTTATGGACAACTTGAGTATCTAGTACCTGGATTATCATTTGAATCTCATCACCGTGATACTTATAATTAATTTTGTTGGGTTAATGATGATACTTAATTGGGATTGAGTTGGAGGTACCTTCTCAATGTTTCAACCACCATGATAGTTAAACAAAAATTTATTCCTTTGCAGTAGGATAAAATTGGCTTTTCGCAAAACTGCAACCATAGAGTCTTCCACCAGCCATATTTGCATATAGTATATCATTATTATTTGTTCATTGCTCTCTATGTGTTACATTGCCAGCATATTCTATGTGCTGACCTGTTTTTGGGCTGCAACGTTTCATGTTGCAGACTTTTCAGACGACGAGTAAGGTGCCTTAGGTCGTGGTCTTATACTCAGTGATGCCGCTGGAGTTGATGGACTCACTTATCTTCCAAGTCTTCCGCTGTTATCGTTATTAGATGGCCTTAAGCCATGTTTATCATACTTAATCTCTTTAGAGATATTTGATGTAATAAGTGTGTGACTGCTACTCTGTTATAAATCCTCCATTTGTACTGTGCGTGTCAGCATTACTGATCCAGGGATGACACTGGTGCACAGCAGCACAGGCCATTTGAGGTCTGGTCGCTACACAACACGTCCTTCCGCGAGCCGGCAGGCATTTTAGAACACAAAAAATGACTAAAATATAATTAATTTACGCATGGTCTTGACTTGTTGTGCTCGCACTGGTAGCAGGAACTAGTAGAGGATTTTCTTTATTTATAACTCTCCTCACATTTTTTTGGCTTTGAAGTGAATCATGGTTGTGGACATTATGTATGAATGTGCAGATATCTGTGAACATGATTTTGATGTGGAAGTTGAACTTGGAATGTCGGGCTTGCGCGTGAACTATACCATGTCCAATGCTTCATCTGTTATTGTTTGGAAAGTAATTGATGTTATTAGATGACCTAAAAAAAATTTTGTGCCACATCAGTAGATGCACGGACATCGCAACATGCATGCTGACTGGATAGACATTTGAACCTAGATATTATGAAGGAAATTTTGTATTGACAACAGTTTTAGATAGCAGGAGACGCCTAGCCTGCTCTGCCTCTGCTAGCTTATTTCTGGCTTCTTCCATCTCTTCTTTGGCTTGGGTGAAGAGAGCATCTGATTGATCTTTTTGCTTCTTCAGGAACTCAGCTACATTCTCAAGGGCTGTTGCACGCTTTCTTTCAGCCTTTACTAATGCCACGAGGACACGAACAACTGACGACTCCACCTGGCTTGTGTGTAATCCAGCATCATCTGGGAATTTGCACCTTGTGTCTAATCCAGCATCATTAGGGAACTGGCACCTTGTGTGTAATCCAGCCTCATTTTGGAAACATGATTTCGAGGTTGACCATACTTCCCTCCTCGCAGGAACTGCATCCTGACATGAAGTTACTTCTTTTTTAGATCAATACTCAGAGCAACCTAGATCCATTTAGTAGAAGCCAGATAAACAGAACTCCGAGAAGTGAATTCAAAAGGAAAAAAAATAAAAACAGACTACAAGGTGAGAACACCCACTTCCTACATCAAGCTAAAAACGAAAGCATTCGGACGATTAAGACTCTTCTTATTACACATCGAAGAACACCACGCTTAAGAGAAACAGAAACTACAACATATACACATCGAAGAACACGAGGCTACACGAAAGTAATTGAAAGGGTGTTACTTACCAAAGCTCGTTTTACAGGTTCGGTGCAGCTCCTCTTTAACTTGCCACGCTCCTTGAAGATGTCCCGAATATCCCGTGTTTGGTCTTCATTGCTCCTCTGCATGTTCACACTCGTGGTTTTAAAATCTCAACATGGCAAGAAAAATGTACTACTAGTAATACTCGCGCATCTTGTGGGCAACATTAAAGCACTCGTCTGCCATGTTAGAGCATCTCCAACAGAATCACAACGCGCGGCGCTTTAAAAAATCGTTTACAGTGCTGAGATCAAGAAGTAGATACTAGAGAGTAGAGGATAGTTCTCAGCATAGATAGATAAAAAAAGATAATTCAACTACTCCTCGTCGTCCAACTCCTCCTCGGTGATGTCCTCCTCCGATGTCTGACTATAGGCGTGAAGATACCGATCATCGTCGGATTCCCAGGGCGACGCTGCTCCTAGCCTCATGTTGAATTGAGCGTCTGCTTTTCGCCTACGCTTGTTCTCGCGATAGGCGGCTCGCTCCGCCCTCCTCTTATCCCTCTCCGCCCTCCTTTGCACGTAGAACTCGTGCTCGTTGGTGATGTCCTGCGGGAAGTGTTGGCGCCACAGCACCCTAAGCCGCGGCAGAGGCGCGAGCTCCTGCGCCCGCTCCCGCGTCGACACGTTGGGGAAGTTCAATGTTCTATGAGGCCACTGGAGGCGCCACACCGCCGCGTCGTACGCGCGGGCGGCCTCGTTGGCGGTGTCGAAATTGCCGAGGCCGAGGCACGTCCCGCGGAACCGGATCTCGGCGGAGAAGCCGCCGGAGGGGCGCGCGCGGACGCCGTGGTATCCCCAAGTTTCCCGGCGACGCGGCGGCATGGTGGCGCGACGGCGGCGAGGTGAAAAAGAGCGGGGAGAGAGCGGTGGCGAGGCACAGAGCAGGGAGAGAGCGGTGGCAAGGCACAGAGCGGTGGGAGGGCGTTGGATTTTATAAAGCACGCCGGACGCCGCGCGCCAAAACTAGCG
>NC_057796.1:475360597-475362153 GCF_018294505.1 Triticum aestivum
ATACAGGAGCGACGCACAATTACAAGCTGATATTCTGTTGGACAATGGAGGCTATAACCAATTAATTTTACGGGAACAATAGCACGCAGGAAATTTGAAGGGTAGGTATGAACAAAATTGGAACTGCACATGTACTGCTAAGTGATTCAATACACACATTACCAATTGAGGAGGAGAACGATGGTCGTGGTGGCCTCTGTGAGTCATGGTCGGGAACGGGAGTCAGTTCATTGTCCACGACGGTGGTACTTCTGCACTTGGCGTCGGCTTCCGGGAAGCAGATCTGAGACCGTGGAAGACGATGCCGGGGAAGAGGCTCCGTGTATGACGACGACGGTGGACCGGCTCCAGTGCGGCGTACGAGGTCGTCGATGAGGCAGATGCGCTGCGGTGGACGAGTGCGCCGATGTAAAGGGGAGGAGCACGAAGGCTACGGTGCCGTGGAGAAGTCTATTTTGCGGTGGGGATAGAAAATGGGGAGTATTCAGGTGTACTACTCTGGGTGCCAGGGTAGGGTTGGCTGGGTAGGGTGAACCTGAAGTTACGAAAACAACACCCTACCAAGCGTCATCCGTAGGCCTGTTCCGAAGGCTATGATGGTAACTTCCCACTGCTCGAATCAGGGTCGCGGGAGATTTTCCCGCCGACCTCAAAATCTTGTGACACTAGACTCCCCGTGTGGCGTGTTGAGTGATTCGGCTAAGCAACTAGCGAGTAGTAGTAGTAAACTCTGCATATTAGGTTTGACCGAAGTCAAACTTCCTAAAGTTTGACCAAGTTTATAGAAAAATATAAACATTTACCATAACAAATATGTATGATGTGAAAGTACATTCAATAATGAATCTAATGGTATTTATTTGTTATTGTATATGTTAATATTTTTTGTTATAAGCTTTCTGAGAGTTTACAAAACTTGACTTTGACCAATGCTAATACGCGGACTTAAATAAAAACGGAGGGAGTACACATTTGTTTTCTTAGTTTGTAGTGAACTAATCATTTGCTGAAATTGTGAAATAAATATATTAGGCTATTGACTTCGAATGTAATGGTCTATACAATTCAATAGTTACAATCATTGTCGAATCCCAAGATGTATACAAGGTCTATAGTACTTCACAACATGCTCAAACTCACATAATCCTAGTCAAATGAGAATCTAAATGCATTTCATAGTTATTACTTTATAGGATGCAACAAAAACAACCATAACTCTACATCAGCCATTATAGAAGCAACATTTTGACATATCCCAATGTGTGAATGAAACATGCAGAGAGAGCTTTTGAAGATGGAGCAGATAGGGCGGGAAGGATTGTATGTATGTGGACGAGAGAGTAGGAGACAAACCTAACGAGACAGAGAGAGAGATAGAGAGAGAGGAAGAGAGAGGAAGAAGTTAGGTCTGTGAGAAAGATGGATACATGTAATATACATGAGATGCGTGTGCATTTGGATTCTGTATACGTGGAAGGAGAAGAGACAACATGTTTGATGAGAGAGCTGAAAAACATGGACGAGAGGGGAAGGATCTCGTGGGTTGAGGGATTGAC
>NC_057796.1:475362401-475602619 GCF_018294505.1 Triticum aestivum
GGGGGAGGAGTCAGTCAGCCGTCGTCACATCACCCTGCTTCCAAATGACCCTGCATTCTCTAGCGCGGTGTGGTCGCCGTCTTCGATCTGCTCGATGCCCTCTTTGAAGATTGAGGTGTTGTGCATGTTGGGGTGCAAAGAAGCACAAGCGAGAGTGGTCGCCGTATAACCTTGGATGGGGATGAATTGTGTGCTCGGGGGAGTGTGTGTGTGTGTTGTGCTGCGTGTGTCTCTGTGTGTGTGTGTGTGTGTGTGTGTGTGTCAGATATTGAGAGAAAACAAACCTAAGGAGAGAAATGGGTATTCACGAAGAGATTGTGCGGGCCTTGAGGTGGCCAGGGGCCGGGTGAGGGTGTCAAAATGTGCGCGTTGATGCATGTGTTGCATGTGACCGTGCGAGGGATGGACGAATCGAGAGAGATGGTTGTTGTGTTACGGATGCTCCTCTCTCTGTCTCTCTCTCTCCCTCTCTCTCTCTCTCACACACACACAAGTAAACTAGAAGACCGTTCTCTCATGTATACACAACGTATCGGCATCTGTCTATGTCTCACTCATGCATGATCATTTGCACATTCACACCACTCTATGTCTGTATCACACGCACACCGTCTCCACATTGCCCTTCCGCCACAACACATATATGGACACATACACACGTTCTCTCTCAGTCACACACACAAAATCAGTATTAAAAAAACTAGGGCACACCTAAAACGTCCAAATCCAAATAAACACGAACTGGAGCTAAATTCAAATATATGGAAATATTGCAGCGTCAAGAACTTTCACAGGAAAAAAAAGTTGAGTAATATTCGAGGATTGTTTTCACACACACAAAAAGGTTTGGTGGATGTCCTTCGAGCGCGACACGGTAACACACCGTTCGATCGACCGTGCGACCGCGGTTCACGCGCTTGCACAGGATTCCGTATCGTTGCTGTGGTACTAACTAATAAAAGCGCTGCCTAAGTCTAATGTTTACGTGTACTAGTACGGTTTTCTTTTAAGTTTGACCAACCTTATATATAAAACTAAAGTAAGCTCCCACACGCGCACTCATCAATATGCCGCCGCCGCCGTTGCGCATGCCGGCGCCCGCCTGCTCCGGCCAACAATTTCTCGCCCATCACCGCCGTGTCGCCGCCATCCCTGTGCCATGAAGCCGAAGGCTCGCCCGCTCACGTCGTCTGCAGTCCCTCCTCGCGATGCTGCCGCGCTGCCAAGCATGCGAGCAGCTGGTGGAGCCGCATCTATGCACACAGCATACAGAGAGGAGCACGAGCGCGTGCTCCAGCACGCCGGCGAGGAGGAACTAGCGTGTCATTGTCGTCTCCGCCCAAGCGGAGGAGGCGCACATGGTGGCTGTCGCGGCGGAAGCCGGTCGCGCATGCGTCGAGCCCGCAAACTGGGTGCGGACGCGGAATCTACCTTCGAGACCTTGAATGCCACGTGGATCCTGCAATCTGAAGGAGCAATTTGGGTATGTCGACTCATGTGAGCCGTTTGATGCAACATGGATGGCTAGAAGGGCTTCTTCCACATCTTCTGCCGTCTTCTTCCTTCGCTCCGTTGAACTTCTTTCACAAATCGACTGACCCAAATTATACTACTAGTACGAACGTATTAAGTATAGTAGGAACATGAAGATACGAGCAGTAGTACCAACTGCAAGAAGAACAGTAGTAAGACATAGTACTAGTACTACTGTACGTACTAAAGAGTTCAAATAATGAGAAAGAATATAAACATAGTTCTGCTGGGGCCTCAGCACAACACACCCTTGAAAATAAACTAAGCAACTAGTCCGCTTGACACTGCAGTAGAACCAGCATGACCGACGGCACTGCCACCTACTTGGAGTCCGAGTCCACGTCCTTGACTTCGTCCTTGTCCCTCTTCCTCTTCCTCTTCGCCGACGCTTCTTTCCTTGAACCAGACACTGGGCTCTGCTTCTTCATCCAACCCTTGTAGATATTTAAACAAAGGTAGGCATCCATTGCTGCGTACAGGATGTGATCTTCATCTAATGTCTTCGACTCCCATGCATGATGAAACTCGTGATGAGGTTTCTTCAGTTTAGCGTACGAAGGATCAATCATGGCTGCTGCCAAGGTCAGCATTGAAGGTTGAGAGGAGGACACCAGGCTTGCCTTCTGGAGATCGAAGGGCTGGCCTACAACGAGACCTATCTGACGCAGGACATCCCTGTCGTTCTTAAAGCCTACAGTAATGAATTTCACTCTTTTGTCCTTGAGGAAGTTCTTAAAATCCTGGCACTCAACATCGGCATGGCATATGTGGTAGACCAAGCAAACGTTATGTACGCAAACCTGGATCACGGCGGGCTTCTTCCTCTCTTTGTCCTTTAGATCCTTCTCTCGTCCCAGGACTGTGGTGTACTCAACATCTAGCCCAGCGACCCACTCATCCGTTGAACTGTTGAACATGCATAGGAAGCGAGCAAGCCATGCTTTCACCGTCTCGGATCCACGTGTGTAGATGACGATGAACTGATCGCCGGTGATGGCTCTAAGTTGGTACTCAGCGGCGACCATGGAGATTTGGGAGGCCATGGATTTTGGAGGAGGGTTAGGAGAAGTTGAACTGTTGTACCCCGCAAAAAAAAACTGGGAGCGAACTAATGTGAAAGGACGGGACGACTGGGAGCGAACTGTTGTAAGGTAGAAGACGGGGATGAGTAGGGCGTGCGAACGGCGTGGGGTTGCAGGCTTGCCCGGTGGATAAATGGCTGCAAGCCCCCAAAGAGTTCTCGAGAACTATGCGGGACCCACTAGATGTCATGTCTACTAGACCCATATCGTAGGCCTGACGGTATAGCTTCTGCCTGTTCGCACGCCATGCCGGCACGTGGATGTAACTTCACTTAATTCCGTCAAACGTCGTGCCTCCCACGACCTTCGCCTCCCTCGCGCGGTCGCGCCCTTTGAGACTTCGACCGGCTATAAATAAGCATTTTTTTTGCCTTTTTTTAGACAAGAAATTTTTTTGCCTACTCCGCATGCATGATACTCCCTCTGGACCTTTTTACTCCCGTCAACCGTTTGCAAAGTGTTTGACCAAATTTATAGTTTTTTTGAACACCACCTTATATTAATTAACCAGCCACACCAGTACACTCATTCGATACAATATTCACCACACAGGGCGGTACGTTATTTACAAGAATACCATCTAATCTATTGTCAAAGCTATACTTAGCGATTAAGTGTGCCACCTTATTGGCCGAACGGCTAATCTTTAACAATTGAAGATTGTTGATCAACTTCGAGATGCTCAACGCTTTCATCTTCAGGTCATGCAAGAGACGCTACCACAAAAGCGCAATCAGTCTCTAAAATTACAGGATTATGAAGAGAAATACCTATGTAGAGACCGACAATGCAAGCCCTAAGCTCCGCTTCCTCCACGCTTTGACAGGCATCAATGAAATCCCACGACCAAATTTATACTAAAAATATCAATATCTACAATACTGATTATAATGAGTATAAGAATTACGTTTTATAATGAGTGTAAAAATATTGATTTGACATTGTGAATGTTGACACATTTTTCTATATGTCTGGTGAAAGTAGAGGTACATTGACTTCAGACAAAACTTAAATGCACAATGCAGACTAGTTCCTCCGTCCAGGTGCGTGTCATGTCCTATCTTGTCATCACAACAAGGTTAACTATTAGGCTGGCCATAGTGGGGGTAACATCAGTAGTATCATGCACTTGGGACTCGCAAACATGCTAATGTGGTAGGCAATTAAAGAAGAGAGAGATGGTTATAGTAACATAGGTAGATACCGTAACATAATAAATGTGATGCTACTATGTGTCCTGCATGGCAATAAATGAGACCACCTATGATACTAATCTATGATACTATGCACTATAGAGGTAGTAACTGTCGGGGATCGTAGCAGAAATTTAAAATTTTCTACGTATCACCAAGATCAATCTATGGAGTCATCTAGCAACGAGAGAGAGGGGAGTGCATCTACATACCCTTGTAGATCGCGAGCGGAAGCGTTCAAGTGAACGCGGTTGATGGAGTCGTACTCGTCGTGATCCAAATCACCGATGACCGAGCGCCGAACGGACGGCACCTCCGCGTTCAACACACGTACGGTTGGGGAAGACGTCTCCTCCTACTTGATCCGGCAAGGGGAGGGAGAGGTTGATGGAGATCCAGCAGCACGACGGCGTGGTGGTGGAAGCAGCGGGGATCTCGGCAGGGCTTCGCCAAGCTAAGCGAGAGGGAGAGGTGTCACGGGAGGGAGAGGGAGGCGCCAGGGGCTTGGGGTGCTGCTCCCATGCGCCTCCCCACTATATATAGGGGTGGAGGGGGCTGGTTTCTTGCCCTCCAAGTCCATTGGGGCGTTGGCAAAGGTGGGGAAAATAAATCCCATCATTTCCCTTCCCCACCGATTGTTATCCCCCTTTTTAGGGATCTTGATCTTATCCCTTCGGGATATGATGTTATTCCTTCTAAGGTGGGATCTTGGTGCGCCTTGACCAGGGGTGTGGGGCCTTGCCCCCACTACCCACATTCATGTGGGTCCCCCCATGCAGGTGGGCCCCATTTCGGAACCTTCTAGAACCTTCCCGGTACAATACCGAAAAATCCCGAACATTTTCCGGTGGCCAAAATAGGACTTCCCATATATAAATCTTTACCTCCGGACCATTCCGGAACTCCTCGTGACGTCCGGGATCTCATCCGGGACTCCGAACAACTTTCGGTTAACCGCATACTAATATCTCTACAACTCTAGCGTCACCAAACCTTAAGTGTGTAGACCCTACGGGTTCGGGAGACATCCAGACATGACCGAGACGACTCTCCGGTCAATAACCAACAGCGGGATCTGGATACCCATGTTGGCTCCCACATGTTCCACGATGATCTCATCGGATGAACCACGATGTCGAGGATTCAATCAATCCCGTATACAATTCCCTTTGTCAATCGGTACGTTACTTGCCCGAGATTCGATCGTCGGTATCCCAATACCTTGTTCAATCTCGTTACCGGCAAGTCCCTTTACTCGTACCATAATGCATGATCCCGCGACCAAACACTTGGTCATATTGAGCTCATTATGATGATGCATTACCTAGTGGGCCCAGAGTTACCTCTCCGTCATACGGAGTGACAAATCCCAGTCTCGATTCGTGCCAACCCAACAGACACTTTCGGAGATACCCGTAGTGCACCTTTATAGCCACCCAGTTACGTTGTGACGTTTTGCACACCCAAAGCACTCCTATGGTATCCGGGAGTTGCACAATCTCATGGTCTAAGGAAATGATACTTGACATTTGGAAAATCTCTAGCAAACGAACTACACGATCTTGTGCTATGCTTAGGATTGGGTCTTGTCCATCACATCATTCTCCTAATGATGTGATCCCGTTATCAATGACATCCAATGTCCATACTCAGGAAACCATGACTATCTGTTGATCAACGAGCTAGTCAACTAGAGGCTCACTAGGGACATGTTGTGGTCTATGTATTCACACATGTATTACGATTTCCGGATAACACAATTATAGCATGAACAATAGACAATTATCATGAACAAGGAAATATAATAATAACCATTTTATTATTGCCTCTAGGGCATATTTCCAACAGTCTCCCACTTGCAGTAGAGTCAATAATCTAGTTACATTGTGATGAATCGAACACCCATAGAGTTCTGGGTTGATCATGTTTTGCTCTAGGGAGAGGTTTAATCAACGGATCTGCTACATTCAGGTTCGTATGTACTTTACAAATATCTATGTCCCCATTTTGAACATTTTGACGAATGGAGTTGAAGCGACGCTTGATATGCCTGGTCTTCCTGTGAAACCTGGGCTCCTTGGCAAGGGCAATAGCTCCAGTGTTGTCACAGAAGAGAGTCATCGGGCCCGACGCATTGGGAATAACTCCTAGGTCGGTAATGAACTCCTTCACCCAGATTGCTTCTTGTGCTGCCTCTGAGGCCGCCATGTATTCCGCTTCACATGTAGATCCCGCCACAATGCTTTGCTTGCAACTGCACCAGCTTACTGCCCCACCATTCAAAATATACACGTATCCGGTTTGTGACTTAGAGTCATCCAGATCTGTGTCGAAACTAGCATCGACGTAACCCTTTACGACGAGCTCTTAGTCACCTCCATAAACGAGAAACATATCCTTAGTCCTGTTCAGGTACTTCAGGATATTCTTGACCGCTGTCCAGTGTTCCATGCCGGGATTACTTTGGTACCTTCCTACGAAACTTACGGCAAGGTTTACATCAGGTCTGGTACACAGCATAGCATGCATAATAGACCCTATGGCCGAGGCATAGGGGACGACACTCATCTTTTCTCTATCTTCTGCCGTGGTCGGGCATTGAGCCGTGCTCAATTGCACACCTTGCAATACAGGCAAGAACCCCTTTTTGGACTGATCCATATTGAACTTCTTCAATATCTTGTCAAGGTACGTACTTTGTGAAAGACCAATGAGGCGTCTTGATCTATCTCTATAGATCTTGATGCCTAATATATAAGCAGCATCTCCAAGGTCCTTCATTGAAAAACACTTGTTCAAGTAGGCCTTTATGCTTCCCAAGAATTCTATATCATTTCCCATCAACAGTATGTCATCCACATATAATATGAGAAATGCTACAGAGCTCCCACTCACTTTCTTGTAAACACAGGCTTCTCCATAAGTTTGTGTAAACCCAAACGCTTTGATCATCTCATCAAATCGAATGTTCCAACTCCGAGATGCTTGCACCAGCCCATAGATGGAGCGCTGGAGCTTGCATACCTTGTTAGCATTCTTAGGATCGAAAAAACCTTCCGGCTGCATCATATACAATTCTTCCTTAAGAAAGCCGTTAAGGAATGCCGTTTTGACGTCCATTTGCCATATCTCATAATCATAGTATGCGGCAATTGCTAACATGATTCGGACGGACTTCAGCTTCGCTACGGGTGAGAAAGTCTCATCGTAGTCAACCCCTTGAACTTGTCGATAACCCTTAGCGACAAGTCGAGCTTTATAGATGGTAACATTACCATCCGCGTCTGTCTTCTTCTTAAAGATCCATTTGTTTTCTATCGCTCGCCGATCATCGGGCAAGTCTGTCAAAGTCCACACTTTGTTTTCATACATGGATCCTATCTCGGATTGCATGGCTTCAAGCCATTTGTCGGAATCTGGGCCCGCCATTGCTTCTTCATAGTTCGAAGGTTCACCGTTGTCTAACAACATGATTTCCAAGACAGGGTTGCCGTACCACTCTGGCGCGGAACATGTCCTTGTGGACCTACGAAGTTCAGCAGGAGCTTGATCCGAAGTACCTTGATAATCATCATCATTAACTTCCTCTCTAGTCGGTGCAGGCACCACAGGAACATCTTCCTGAGCTGCGCTACTTTCCGGTTCAAGAGGTAGTACTTCATCAAGTTCCACTTTCCTCCCACTTACTTCTTTCGAGAGAAACTCTTTCTCCAGAAAGGACCCGTTCTTGGCAACAAAGATCTTGCCTTCGGATCTGAGGTAGAAGGTATACCCAATGGTTTCCTTAGGGTATCCTATGAAGACGCATTTTTCCGACTTGGGTTCGAGCTTTTCAGGTTGAAGTTTCTTGACATAAGCATCGCATCCCCAACTTTTAGAAACGACAGCTTAGGTTTGTTCCCAAACCATAATTCATACGGTGTCGTCTCAACGGATTTCGACGGAGCCCTATTTAAAGTGAATGCGGCAGTCTCTAAAGCATAGCCCCAAAATGAGAGCGGCAGATCGGTAAGAGACATCATAGATCGCACCATATCCAATAGAGTGCGATTACGACGTTCGGACACACCATTTCGCTGAGGTGTTCCAGGCGGCGTGAGTTGTGAAACTATTCCACATTTCCTTAAGTGTGTGCCAAATTCGTGACTCAAATATTCCCCTCCATGATCTGATCGTAAGAACTTTATTTTTCTGCCACGTTGATTCTCAACCTCACTCTGAAATTCCTTGAACTTTTCAAAGGTCTCAGACTTGTGTTTCATTAGGTAGACATACCCATATCTACTCAAGTCATCAGTGAGAGTGAGAACATAACGATAGCCACCGCGAGCCTCAACACTCATTGGACCGCACACATCAGTATGTATGATTTCCAATAAGTTGGTTGCTCGCTCCATTGTTCCGGAGAACGGAGTCTTGGTCATCTTACCCATGAGGCATGGTTCGCACGTGTCAAATGATTCGTAATCAAGAGACTCCAAAAGTCCATCTGCATGGAGCTTCTTCATGCGTTTGACACCAATGTGACCAAGACGGCAGTGCCACAAGTATGTGGGACTATCATTATCAACCTTACATCTTTTGGTATTCACACTATGAATATGTGTAACACTACGTTCGAGATTCATTAAGAATAAACCATTAACCAGCGGGGCATGACCATAAAACATATCTCTCATATAAATAGAACAACCATTATTCTCGGATTTAAATGGGTAGCCATCTCGAATTAAACGAGATCCTGATACAATGTTCATGCTCAAAGCTGGCACTAAATAACAATTATTGAGGTTTAAAACTAATCCCGTAGGTAAATGTAGAGGTAGCATGCCGACGGCGATCACATCGACCTTGGAACCATTCCCGACGCGCATCGTCACCTCGTCCTTTGCCAGTCTCCGTTTATTCCGCAGCTCCTGCTTTGAGTTACAAATATGAGCAACCGCACCGGTATCAAATACCCAGGAGCTACTACGAGTGCTGGTAAGGTACACATCAATAACATGTATATCACATATACCTTTGGTGTTGCCGGCCTTCTTGTCCGCCAAGTACTTGGGGCAGTTCCGCTTCCAGTGACCACTTCCCTTGCAATAAAAGCACTCAGTCTCAGGCTTGGGTCCATTCTTTGGCTTCTTCCCGGCAACTGGCTTACCGGACGCGGCAACTCCCTTGCCGTCCTTCTTGAAGTTCTTCTTACCCTTGCCTTTCTTGAACTTAGTGGTTTTATTCACCATCAACACTTGATGTTCCTTTTTGATCTCCACCTCCGCTGATTTTAGCATTGAATATACCTCAGGAATGGTCTTTTCCATCCCCTGCATATTGAAGTTCATCACAAAGCTCTTGTAGCTCGGTGGAAGCGACTGAAGGATTCTGTCAATGACCGCGTCATCCGGGAGATTAACTCCCAGCTGAGTCAAGCGGTTGTGTAACCCAGACATTTTGAGTATGTGCTCACTGACAGAACTATTTTCCTCCATCTTACAACTGAAGAACTTGCCGGAGACTTCATATCTCTCGACCCGGGCATGAGCTTGGAAAACCATTTTCAGCACTTCGAACATCTCATATGCTCCGTGTGGCTCAAAACGCTTCTGGAGCCCCGGTTCTAAGCTATAAAGCATGCCGCACTGAACGAGGGAGTAATCATCAGCACGCTGCTGCCAAGCGTTCATAACGTCTTGGTTCTTTGGGATGGGTGCGTCACCTAGCGGTGCTTCTAGGACATAATCTTTCTTGGCAGCAATGAGGATGATCCTCAGGTTCCGGACCCAGTCCGTATAGTTGCTGCCATCATCTTTCAGTTTGGTTTTCTCTAGGAATGCGTTGAAGTTGAGGGCAACATTAACGAGGGCGATTTGATCTACAAGACATATTGTAAAGATTTTAGACTAAGTTCATGATAATTAAGTTCATCTAATCAAATTATTCAATGAACTCCCACTCAGATAGACATCCCTCTAGTCATCTAAGTGAAACATGATCCGAGTCAACTAGGCTGTGTCCGATCATCACGTGAGACGGACTAGTCAACATCGGTGAACATGTTCATGTTGATCGTATCTTCTATACGACTCATGTTCGACCTTTCGGTCTCTTGTGTTCCGAGGCCATGTCTATACATGCTAGGCTCGTCAAGTCAACCTAAGTGTTTTGCATGTGTAAATCTGTCTTACACCCGTTGTATGTGAACGTTAGAATCTATCACACCCGATCATCACGTGGTGCTTCGAAACAACGGACTTTCGCAACGGCGCACAGTTAGGGGGAACACTTTCTTGAAATTATTATAAGGGATCATGTTACTTACTACCGTCGTACTAAGCAAATAAGAAGCAAAATATGATAAACATCACATGCAATCAAATAGTGACATGATATGGCCAGTATCATATTGCTCCTTCGATCTCGATCTTCGGGGCGCCATGATCATCTTCGTCACCGGCATGATACCATGATCTCCATCATCGTGTCTTCATGAAGTTGTCACGCCAACGATTATTTCTACTTCTATGGCTAACGTGTTTAGCAATAAAGTAAAGTAATTTACATGGCGTTATTCAATGACACGCAGGTCATACAAAAATAAAGACAACTCCTATGGCTCCTGCCGGTTGTCATACTCATCGACATGCAAGTCGTGATTCCTATTACAAGAACATGATCAATCTCATACATCACATATATTTCATTCATCACATCCTTTTGGCCATATCACATCACAAGGCATATGCTGCAAAAACAAGTTAGACGTCCTCTAATTGTTGTTGCATGTTTTTACGTGGCTTCTATAGGTTTCTAGCAAGAACGTTTCTTACCTACAAAAAACCACAACGTGATATGCCAATTTCTATTTACCCTTCATAAGGACCCTTTTCATCGAATCTGATCCGACTAAAGTGGGAGAGACAGACACCCGCTAGCCACCTTATGCAACTAGTGCATGTCAGTCGGTGGAACCTGTCTCACGTAAGCGTACGTGTAAGGTCGGTCCGGGACGCTTCATCCCACGATGCCGCCGAATCAAGATAAGACTAGTAACAACAAGTGAATTGACAATATCGACGCCCACAACTGCTTTGTGTTCTACTCGTGCATAGAAACTACGCATAGACCTAGCTCATGATGCCAGTGTCGGGGATCGTAGCAGAAATTTAAAATTTTGTACGTATCACCAAGATCAATCTATGGAGTCATCTAGCAACGAGAGAGAGGGGAGTGCATCTACATACCCTTGTAGATCGCGAGCGGAAGCATTCAAGTGAACGGGGTTGATGGAGTCGTGCTCGTCGTGATCCGAATCACCGATGACCGAGCGCCGAACGGACGGCACCTCCGCGTTCAACACACATACGGTTGGGGAAGACGTCTCCTCCTTCTTGATCCAGCAAGGGGAGGGAGAGGTTGATGGAGATCCAGCAGCACGACGGCGTGGTGGTGGAAGCAGCGGGGATCTCGGCAGGGCTTCGCCAAGCTCAGCGAGAGGGAGAGGTGTCACGGGAGGGAGAGGGAGGCGCCAGGGGCTTGGGGTGCTGCTCCCATGCGCCTCCCCACTATATATAGGGGTGGAGGGGGCTGGTTTCTTGCCCTCCAAGTCCATTGGGGCGTTGGCAAAGGTGGGGAAAAGAAATCCCATCATTTCCCTTCCACACCGATTGTTATCCCCCTTTTTTAGGGATCTTAATCTTATCCCTTCGGGATAGGATCTTATTCCTTCTAAGGTGGGATCTTGGTGCGACTTGACCAGGGGTGTGGGGCCTTGACCCCCCTACCCACGTTCATGTGGGCCCCCCATGCAGGTGGGCCCCACTTCGGAACCTTCTAGAATCTTCCCGGTACAATACCGAAAAATCCCGAACATTTTTCGGTGGCCAAAATAGGACTTCCCATATATAAATCTTTACCTCCGGACCATTGAGGAACTCCTCGTGACGTCCGGGATCTCATCCGGGACTCCGAACAACTTTCGCTTAACCGCATACTAATATCTCTACAACTCTAGCGTCACCGAACCTTAAGTGTGTAGACCCTACGGGTTCGGGAGACATGCAGACATGACCGAGACGACTCTCCGGTCAATAACCAACAGCGGGATCTGGATACCCATGTTGGCTCCCACATGTTCCACGATGATCTCATCGGATGAACCACGATGTCGAGGATTCAATCAATCTCGTATACAATTCCCTTTGTCAATCGATACGTTACTTGCCCGAGATTCGATCGTCGGTATCCCAATACCTTGTTCAATCTCGTTACTGGAAAGTCACTTTACTCGTACCGTAATGCATGATCCCGTGACCAAGCACTTGGTCACATTGAGCTCATTATGATGATGCATTACCGAGTGGGCCCAGAGATACCTCTCCGTCATACGGAGTGACAAATCCCAGTCTCGATTCGTGCCAACCCAACAGACACTTTCGGAGATACCCGTAGTGCACCTTTATAGCCACCCAGTTACGTTGTGACGTTTTGCACACCCAAAGCACTCCTATGGTATCCGGGAGTTGCACAATCTCATGGTCTAAGGAAATGATACTTGACATTTGGAAAAGCTCTAGCAAACGAACTACACGATCTTGTGCTATGCTTAGGATTGGGTCTTGTCCATCACATCATTCTCCTAATGATGTGATCCCGTTATCAATGACATCCAATGTCCATAGTCAGGAAACCATGACTATCTGTTGATCAACGAGCTAGTCAACTAGAGGCTCACTAGGGACATGTTGTGGTCTATGTATTCACACATGTATTACGATTTCCGGATAACACAATTATAGCATGAACAATAGAAAATTATCATGAACAAGGAAATATAATAATAACCATTTTATTATTGCCTCTAGGGCATATTTCCAACAGTCTCCCACTTGCACTAGAGTCAATAATCTAGTTACATTGTGATGAATCGAACACCCCACTATATATAGGGGTGGAGGGGGCTGGTTTCTTGCCCTCCAAGTCCATTGGGGCGTTGGCAAAGGTGGGGAAAAGAAATCCCATCATTTCCCTTCCCCACCGATTGTTATCCGCCTTTTTTAGGGATCTTGATCTTATCCCTTCGGGATATGATCTTATTCCTTCTAAGGTGGGATCTTGGTGCGCCTTGACCAGGGGTGTAGGGCCTTGACCCCCACTACGCACGTTCATGTGGGTCCCCCCATGCAGGTGGGGCCCACTTCGGAACCTTCTAGAACCTTCCCGGTACAATACCGAAAAATCCCGAACATTTTCCGGTGGCCAAAATAGGACTTCCCATATATAAATCTTTACCACCGGACAATTCCGGAACTCCTCGTTATGTCTGGGATCTCATCCGGCACTCCGAACAACTTTCGATTAACCGCATACTAATATGTCTACAACTCTAGCGTCACCGAACCTTAAGTGTGTAGACCCTACGGGTTCGGGAGACATGCAAACATGACCGAGACGACTCTCCGGTCAATAACCAACACCAGGATCTGGATACCCATGTTGGCTCCCACATGTTCCACGATGATCTCATCGGATGAACCACGATGTCGAGGATTCAATCAATCCCGTATACAATTCCCTTTGTCAATTGGTACGTTACTTGCCCGAGATTCGATCGTCGGTATCCCAATACCTTGTTCAATCTCGTTACTGGCAAGTCACTTTACTCGTACCGTAATGCATGATCCCGTGACCAAACACTTGGTCACATTGAGCTCATTATGATGATGCATTACCGAGTGGGCCCAGAGATACCTCTCCGTTATACGGAGTGACAAATCCCAGTCTCGATTCGTGCCAACCCAACAGACACTTTCGGAGATACCCGTAGTGCACCTTTATAGCCACCCAGTTAGGTTGTGACGTTTGGCACACCCAAAGCACTCCTATGGTATCCGGGAGTTGCACAATCTCATGGTCTAAGGAAATGATACTTGACATTTGGAAAAGCTCTAGCAAACGAACTACACGATCTTGTGCTATGCTTAGGATTGGGTCTTGTCCATCACATCATTCTCCTAATGATGTGATCCCGTTATCAATGACATCCAATGTCCAAAGTCAGGAAACCATGACTATCTGTTGATCAACGAGCTAGTCAACTAGAGGCTCACTAGGGACATGTTGTGGTCTATGTATTCACACATGTATTACGATTTCCGGATAACACAATTATAGCATGAACAATAGAAAATTATCATGAACAAGGAAATATAATAATAACCATTTTATTATTGCCTCTAGGGCATATTTCCAACAGTAACATAGACTAGTAACATATGCATGTTACTAGTCTAAGTTACTCCCCACTATGACCAGCCTTCTAGTTTAAAGGGCTTGATTCAAAAATTTCACCTACTCTTAGCAAGATAGTAGAGGCGGTGGAATAGTTTTTGAAGTCTGCAAAAGTACTCAAATAGTGTTGTCGTTCTTCACAAAAAAATGTGTTTACCAATTCATGCATGAACACTAGTTACTCTAACCCCCCTCTCTTCTTTAATTCTTTGCCACATCAGCATGTTTGCTATTCCCGTGTGCATGATACCAGCTAAGATACCACCATTATGGCCAGCCTTAATCATCGAGTGCAATAATTTAGTGCACCTTGAAATATGAACATGTGTGGGGCGTGTATGTTTTTAATGACTTGAGACTATACCTAGCCCGGCATGCAAGATGACTTATTATGCACCGTTCCCCATACCTGCAGGAAGCCCGTTCGTCTCCAAATCTTTTTCCTCTCCATGTGTGGAAACAATATGCCTGCCAAACTCTTCTTCTCCCTCCGGCGGTCCCACCACTCCACCCCGTGTGAAAAAATCTGCATGCATGACTCTCCTCCCCCACGCTCGCCCAATCCGTTGTGACCAGCAATATTTCCACGCCTTCGCTCCCCTGTAATTTACTCCAACAAATATGCCCACGTAGCTGTTACTTAACTGCAGGTGCATTGGGTCACTGACATATGGGCCCAACAGGGGTCTGGCCCACATGTCAGTGACGCAACTGGACCTGCAGTTAAGTCAGTGCAGCTCAGTCATATCTTACGTAGGTGTGCCATTGCTCGCTATAAATACTGCGCCTCCCACGACATCGCTTTGTCCTCCCCCTCACGTTCAAGTTCATCGCTATCTCCTCCCCCTCCCTCTCACGTCGACCACCATGGCATCGCCCCTCCCAAGCCCTAGGAGCCCCTTGCCGCACCGCGCGGACGGTCACGCGTCGCCGTCCCGTTCCTCGCCGCCACTAGTCGAGGAGGACGCGTCGGTGTTCCGCTCCTCGCCGCTACGCGATGCGTCGCCGTTCCGTTCCTCGCCGCCACTAGTCAAGGAGGACGCGTCGGCGTTCCGCTCCTCGCTGCGACGCGACGCATCGCCGTTCCGTCCTCGCCGCCACTAGTCGAGGAGGACGCGTTGGTGTTCCGCTCCTCGCCGCGAGGCGTCGAGGTGGACGCGTCGGCATTCCCAATCTCGCCAGCACGTGCGCCGGAGGACGCGTCGGCTCCCCGCTACGAGGAGAACGCCGCACCGCCCGCCGAGCCCCCCAGCCTTGAGGAGCTTTGGAAAGAAATGGATGTCGCCTTGTGGGAGGCTTTGCCTCCAGCAGAGCGCGCCAAAATAGAGGCGGAGAAGAAGGCCAAAGAAGAGAAGCGCACCGCGGAACAAGCTTCCTGGGAGGCCTATGTCGCGTCCAAGAGAGTCAGGCAATTGGCTCTTTGGCAGAAGGCTCGTGCGAGGGCCGTGAGGGTGGCGGAGGACGCCCGTGCCGACGCCCTGAGTACAGTCAGGCCCAAGCGCCTCATCTACGCTTGGCGGTACGTGGACCGGGTGCATGCTTCCACCGAGGAGGAGTACCTGTTGGCGCCGGATCACCACACCGGTGAGATCGCGCTCGCCCGCCGGCAAGCCGCCAATCAGCACCTCGCGAGTTGCGAGGCTGATGAAGAGGCGTTGTGTCGGCGCGCTGGGAAACGGCCGCGCACCAGGGCACTCGTGGCGCGCCGCAAGCGCTCCTGCGAGCGCCGTGGCTTTTAGGAGGAGTATAATTTTTGTTTCGTAAGGCGATCTCATTAGTTTTGGGACGCAAATGATAAATCCCGAACGTTCAGGAATTTTTAGCGTCCTTAATTAAGTATGTAAAAGGGAAAGTTTGGAAACCTTGTGTATTCGTACGCATTTTGCAAGTACGTGCATATAGCACAAACTTTACTATATACTATCGCACTACACGTCTCTCTCGATATATGCTTGTAGACTGTGCTACTCCCTCCGTCCAGGTCAATAAGTCATCTTTGGTTGTGCACCGTGACCAAGAAGGAGGGAAGACTTATACACCTAGACGGAGGGAGTACTACTATTACTTATGTACGTGCAAATGCACGTTTTAACATTACGATGCGGTTTTTGTAAAAGTAGAAAAACAACACTAGTCAAGCTTGTGAAATGATTCAATGCAAAACAAATGCAAAAATGCTCGTTTGATTGTTTACTTTTAGCTTCCTTCTCTGTGGTTATTTCTCTGTCGTACTTTGTACGGAGTATCTCACTGGTTGGAAAGGCATGCAAATTCCCAAACCGCTTCCTACACCCTGTATCGAATTTTTTGCCTAACAAGTTGTGCCGTGCAATTGGAATTCCAACTTGAGTACTACTAGTAGGAGTACCAGGGGCCAGTTCTTTTAGGCTTCTAGATTAGTAATCCCATCACTACTACCTCCGTCCTGGTTTATTGGTCCCCATTGTAATCTGTGTCAAATTTTGATCATAAATTTAACTAATGAAATGTTAGTGCATGTCACATGCACTACTCCATCCGTCTAGGTGAGTAAGTCATCTTAGGCTGTGCACCGTGACCAAGGAGGAGGAGAAAATGAGAAACGTTAATGTTTATTTGCTAATTAATAGTATTGCATGCAATGAACTAACCACTGCATGTCGTGTTTGATATCTCAAGTCATTAAAAGCATGCACACTCTTTATCTCTTATTGGTTGATATGTCAAGAAACAAGAAACGAGGTACGGAGTAGAAGTTAATGCACCGCGCCTAAGTGTTTTGGGATTATTTGGTTTTCATAAGATGACTTACACACCTAGACGGAGGGATTACAATGGTGAGGAATGAACCAGTTAAATCTTTGGTCAAAATTTAGCACAAATTACAATGGTGAGGAATAAACCAGGACAGAGTAGTAGTTTAGAAGCCCAAATAAATGAGTGAGGCGCCTTATTGTTACTCTCCACTATGACTAGTCTTGTGGGAAAAGCTGGGGAAGCTGCCAAAAGAACTGGCCCTAGGAGTAGTAGCTAGGGATCGAGTGTGCGAGATGAACCGGAGAAAGTAAATGCAGAGAGATGAAATGCAAAAAAGACGGAGGGATGTGATGGTTGCTTGTCCGTTTATTTTACCAGGCCACTTATTACTGGGAGTGGTTGGGTTTTGTTATATGACGGCTTTACTGCCGCGCCACGAGCGGGGTGAGAGGTGAGACTCCCGTGCAGCGCCGCCCTCTACACTTGTACTACATCGGTCGTGGTTTATTAGTCCCCCATTGAATTTGACTGAAGATTTAACTGACAAAATGTTAGTGCATGTCAACAAAAACTATATCGTTGGATTCGTATTTGAACATAGTTTTGAATGATATAATTTTAGGTGACATGCATCAGCATTTATCGTACTATATATAATGTTAGTTCAATTTTTGGTCGTACTAATCTATAGTAGTAAGGTGCCCGTGCGTTGCACCGAAGAGTGAAATGCATTGATCGGGGAGTTGTTTATTTTGACAAAGGATGTGGGGGTCATCTCATGTGTAACGGGTATCGATAGGTTTCTTCGGATATTCTTTCATCTCTAGAGCTCACAAACATCCGGGTGAAATAGATAAAAAGGTATCTTTTGCAAACAAAAGCGTTCAACTGTTCAACCTGCATCCAAAACTTGTGAAGAAATAACACTTATTGAGCTTTGCAAGAAATGATCTTTAAGAATTAGTTTTTGAGTATCGATTGTTATACATGTTGGCTACAGATGACATGGCACTTTCTTATAGTCAACAGTTGGCTATACTATTAAGTAATATTAACCATGCCCTTATACACCTAGACGGAGGGATTAAATCAGGATGACTTGCAAGCGGGCAGAGGAGATGTAAGAAATGGTTCATCGTAAGTCTTTCACCAGTACTGTAGTAAAAATTCATACATGGAAGATTCTAGACTAAACCATAAACGGATACACTTTTATTCATGCGCGATACTCCAATAGAGCAAGATCCTACATGAAAGTATCCACATGCTTAGACAGCGGATTACATTGAGCGAAGACTAATGATCAACATTTAACTTGATACTGTGTATGTCCAGGTGAACCTCCTTGGAGTCCCCGTGCACCGCGTCGGCGGGTAAAGGATGCCATGGGTTTTCCAAGTCCACATTGGCGAGATAGTCCTAGCTCCCCAGAGTCCAAGTCCGTTCGACGAGGCCTGTCGGAGTAAATGGCCACGGGTAGCCTAACCGACTACCCCTGGCTCTTCAGAAAATTTATCAGGCCTTTGGGCCTTCAAGCACTCCAAGCATTTGGGCCGCCTTCCCCGGCCGGCTACCAATAAAGCCGACTCCCGGAAGGCGACCCAGCCTCACCGACTCCTCCCCAGGACGACTACGGGGTGGCTGACTCCAAGAAGCCGACCAGGAAGGACGCCGACTCCTAGGGGCCGGCCAAGATCACAACCAACCCTCCATAACGGCGACGTGACCGGGTGTGGCCACAGTGCGGCCCATGACCCCCGAAGCCCGAGGCGGGCATGGCTACAGGAGGCCGTACGGGAGGGACGTCTCCCGTGCGGCTCGGCACTGTAGCCACGCTAGCCTCGACGTCGTCCACGACCCACTCCTGTACGGCCCAAGGACTGCGGGCCCCTTCAGCCAGAGAGAGGCGTGAAGTCGGCCCAGCTTTTCCTAGTCGGCCAAGAGTATAGCCGGCCTCCAGAAGCCGGCTACTCCCTTCCTCGTAGCAGGAGCCCCATTAAGGAGACAAGACGAGGTGAGGCTACAGTGATAGCCCCCGAGGCGGCCCACTGTAGCCACGCTCACCTCGACAAAGCCCTCATCATCAGAGGCGCGGCTACAGTAAGCAGCCGCCGACAAAACCCTAGGCGGTGGGACCGGCCTGTCGACCAAGTAGCCGGCAGCCGGCGGGACCCAGCAGCCGGCGGAGAAGCCGGCGAGCGTAGACACTGACGGCTGGGACCAGATCCCAGTCGGATTACCATTGTACCCCCGGGGGGTAGGCCTATATAAACCCCCCGGAGCACCCATGCAAAGGGTTGGCCACTGAGCATAGTTGGCTTCTAGGTTAACACCCACGCATAGCACACACACCATAGATAGAGAGAAGCAAGAGCTAGCCTTGTTCTTCTTCTCCCTTGATCTCAACAGCTCTAGGAGCGATTGTAGCTACCCCTTATCGATCTAGTGATCATGCGGAGACCCCGCAGAGCAGGACTAGGGGTGTTATCTCCTCGGAGAGCCCCGAACCTGGGTAAGATTCGCCGGCGTGCATGTCTTCGCCTCATCCCGTTTCCGGGCACCGGCGACGTTTTATTGGCTCCCACAATGATAAGCCATCCCTTGGCATATGTCGCACCAACCACCCGACATTTGGCGCCCACCGTGGGGCCAGGTGCACCCTCTTCCTTCCCCGCGAGCGCAGCCAGCCTGCTGCGCCCGATGGCGCTTGCCTCGACGCGCTGCAAGGCGTCGACGACGCCTGCGCAGCGAGCCGCCTCGCCGATCTGCTCGGCGAGACTCGCATCTCCGACGAGCCTGCGTCCGACGCAGGCACCGACTACCCCGAGAGCCGCCTCGTCAGCCTCCTCGACCAACTTCACGTCTCCAGCGAGCCTGCTGCGGACATGGAGTCGGTCGGCTCCACCGACCCGATGCTCATCGACTCCGACACCGCGTCGCTCGACGCCTACCCCTCCGACGTGGTGGTCTTCGACGACCCCCTCCCTCGAGCTGACAGCGGCAGCAGCGCTGTCACCGAAGTGCTGGTCATCAGCCACGTCTCCAACTCGGGCGAGAATGCCCGCGACGCTCAGCAAGCGGCGATGCACGACCTCTCCGTCCCCATCCCGGCCGACGCCGACGCCGAGACCCTGGAGGCACGCCGCCTTGCCCTCATCGCGGAGGGCAAGAAGATAGCCTCGATGAGACGCCTCACCGAGGCCCACCAGCGCGAAGTCGACCGCGCTGCCTTCGGCACGCCGCCGCCTAGCGGCCCGAGCCGAGCCGGCTTCGTCCAGAAGCGCGGCGCAGCCGTTGCCAGCATGCTGGGCGCAGATCGCCCCGTCTACGCCACCCCGCTCGAGAATCTGCGAGCCGCTCAGGCGGCTGCAGAGGAGCTCAATGGGCTGGGAGCCGATGAGCTCCCCTACATGACAAGACGGATCCAGCAGCTGATCGACGCGGCTGCAGAACGGCACGAAGCCGGCGCCCGAGCTGATAGCCATCCCCCGCGCCGGGAGCACGCCGCGACGTCCCGCTCGCCGACTGCGAGCGGCGCGCGCCAGAAGAAAGACAAGGAGCCGGCTGCCAGCCGCAGCCGGACTCGCATTACCATCGAGCGCGACGCGGATGGCCGCCCTCGAGCTGTAGAGCACCAGGGAAACCTGCCTCCTCCCCCGCCTCGAAGAGAAAGACGCCTCACTCCACCGCCTGTCACCCATCCGACTCTTGGCGACCGACTCGGCCGCCGAGAAGGAGTCGGCGAGAACGACGCCCGCCACAGGATCGACCGCCTAGCTCGATCCTTGGTGTTAGAAGAAGAAGACGATGTCGGCCCGCCATGCTTTGGCCCCCGCATCCGCGACGAGCCCTTCCCCAAAGGGTTCTCGCTCCCCAGAGACACACCCAAGTACAACGGCTCGGTGAAGCCGGAAGATTGGCTCATCGACTACTCCACAGCCGTCAGCATCGCCAACGGCAATCGGCGCGTCGCCGTGAAGTACGTCCCCTTGATGCTGCAAGGCACGGCGCGCACATGGCTCAACAGCCTCAAGCCCTACAGCATCAACAGCTGGCTGGACTTCACCGAAGTTTTCGTCCGCAACTTCACCAGCACCTACAAGCGGCCTCCCAAGCCTCGCCAGCTCTCCCTCTGCGTCCAGGGGCCCAACGAGTCGACCCGCGACTACCTCACGCGATGGGCCGAGCTCCGCAACTCCTGCGAGGGAGTGCACGAGGTCCAGGCCATCGAGTATTTCACCGCCGGGTGCCGAGAGGGCACCCTCCTCAAGCACCGACTCCTCTGCGACGAGCCGGCTACCCTCGATGAGTTGCTGATCATCGCCGACAAGTATGCCACTGCCGACTCCTCCATGAAGACCGAGCTCCGAGTGGACGCCTCGGGGAAAGTAGTTGCTCCGGCTCCCAAGACGCCGGCTGGCGACCCTAACCGGCGCCCCTACCAGAACGACCACAAGCGCAAGGGCCCCATGCCGACTTCCTCCAGTCGGCAGGTGGCCACCATTGAAGACGAGCAGCCCGAAGAGCGGCCCGCTCCCAAGAAGAAGGGTGGCCGGCCGCCTTGGCAGCCGTCTTTCTCCTACGAACAAGCACTCGATGCTCCCTGCAAGTTCCACAGCGGCGCGAAGCCGTCCAACCATACGACACGGAAATGCCACTGGCTCACCCGCATCACCAAGGGCGAAGGGATGGTGCCGCCTCCGCCTCCCGGCCCGCCGCCTCCAGCTCCCCAGCAGCCGGCGGCCCGGCCGGCAGTCGGCGCCATCCAAGACGAGTTCCCCGAAGCGCACGACGCCTACGTCGTCTTCACAAGTCAAGTCGACGACAAGCGCAGCCGACGCCGGCAGCACCAAGAAGTAAACGCAGTCGCCTCTAGCACCGCCGAGTTCATGCACTGGTCGGAAAAGCCCATCAGCTGGAGCCAGGCCGACCACCCAGAGGTGATGCCTTCGCCTGGCTCCTATGCTATGGTCTTGGACGTCACCCTTGCGACGGAGAGGCGAGCTGCCAGATTTTCCCGCGTCCTGATAGACGGCGGAAGCAGTATCAACATACTGTACCGCGATACCATGGACAAGCTGAACATCAAAGCAAAGCAGCTCATGCCGAGCCGCACCGTCTTCCATGGTATCGTACCCGGCCTATCTTGCTCTCCAATCGGCAAGATCAAAATGGATGTTCTCTTCGGAGACAAAGATCACTTTCGCCGGGAAGCAATATGGTTCGAGGTGGTGGATTTGGAGAGCCCCTATCATGCACTACTTGGCCGACCTGCTTTGGCCAAGTTCATGGCTGTGCCCCACTATGCCTACCTGAAGATGAAGATGCCTAGCTCGAAGGGGATCATCACGGTAGCCGGCGACTACAAGAAGTCCATCGAGTGTGCCATGGCCAGCAGCCGGCTGGCCGAGTCCCTCGTGGTGGCAGAAGAGAAGAAGATGTTGGAACGGGTTGTGGCCATGGCCGGCAAGCAGCCGGCCTTGTCCCCCAACCCCAAGGACTGTGATGCGCAGGGCTCCTTCCAGCCTGCCAAAGAGACGAAGAAGATACCTCTAGACCCGGAGCACCCGGAGAGGTTCGCCGTGATTGGGGCGAACTTGGACAGTAAATAGGAAGGCGAGCTCGCCGACTTCCTCCGTGAGAATCGAGACATCTTTGCATGGTCCCCAAAGGACATGCCGGGTGTCCCGAAGGATTTCGCCGAGCACAAATTACATGTCCGAGCTGATGCGAAGCCGGTCAAGCAACCCCTCCGCCGACTATCAGAAGAGAAGCGAAGAATCGTGGGAGAAGAGATAGCCCGGCTCCTTGCAGCCGGCTTCATCATGGAAGTGTTCTTTCCAGAATGGCTTGCCAATCCAGTTCTGGTTTTGAAGAAGAATAACAAGTGGCGCATGTGTATAGACTACACAAGTTTGAACAAGGCCTGCCCAAAGGATCCGTTTGCTTTGCCACGGATTGACCAAGTGATAGACTCCACAGCCGGATGCGAGCTGTTAAGTTTTTTGGATGCATACTCAGGGTATCATCAGATCAAGTTGGACCCGGCTGACCGCCTGAAGACTGCCTTCATCACACCCTTTGGAGCTTTCTGCTACCTGACAATGACATTCGGCTTGAGAAACGCCGGTGCCACTTTTCAGCGTTGCATGCAGAAATGTCTCTTGAAACAACTCGGCAGAAATGCCCACGTCTACGTAGACGACATTGTGGTGAAGACAGAGAAGCGCGGTACCTTGCTGGAAGACCTGAAGGAAACATTTGCCAACTTGCGCCGATTCCAGATCAAGCTCAACCCCGAGAAGTGCGTGTTCGGAGTGCCAGCCGGCCAGCTGCTAGGCTTCCTGGTCTCCGAACGCGGCATTGAGTGCAACCCTGTCAAGATCAAAGCCATCGAGAGGATGGAGATTCCCACCAAGCTGCGAGATGTGCAGAAGTTCACTGGCTGCTTAGCCTCCCTGAACCGTTTTATCAGCCGACTAGGAGAGAAGGCTCTCCCCCTGTACCGACTCATGAAGAAGTCCACTCACTTTGAGTGGAATGATCAAGCCGACCAAGCCTTCCATGAGTTGAAGAAAATGTTGACCACTCCGCCTGTCCTGGCTGCGCCGACTGAGAAGGAGCCCATGCTCCTCTACATCGCCGCGACAAGCCGAGTCGTCAGCACTGTTGTTGTGGTCCAGCGCCCGGAGGAAGGCCGAGCCCAGCTGGTCCAGAGGCCGGTCTACTATCTCAGCGAAGTACTGTCCAGCTCAAAGCAAAACTACCCGCACTACCAGAAGATGTGCTATGGGGTGTACTTCGCTGCCAAGAAATTGAAGCCCTACTTCCAAGAGCACCCCATCACGGTCGTGTGCACTGCCCCGCTCGCCGAGATCATAGGCAGCCGGGATGCATCCGGCCGGGTGGCCAAATGGGCCATTGCCTTGGCGCCCTACACGATTTTCTATCAACCCCGCACCGCCATCAAGTCGCAAGCATTGGCCGACTTCCTCGTCGACTGGGCCGAGACCCAGTACTTACCGCCGGCTCCCGACTCTACCCATTGGCGGATGCACTTTGACGGGTCCAAGATGCGCACCGGCTTGGGAGCCGGCATCGTCCTCACCTCTCCCAAAGGCGACAAGCTCAAGTACACGCTGCAGATCCACTTCGCCGCCTCCAACAACGTGGCCGAGTACGAGGCGCTCGTACATGGGCTCCGGCTAGCCAAAGAACTCGGCATACGCCGGATCCTGTGCTACGGCGACTCAGACTTGGTGGTCCAGCAATCATCTGGCGACTGGGACGCCAAGGACGCAAACATGGCGAGCTACCGTTTCCTCGTCCAGCAGATGAGCGGATACTTCGAAGGGTGCGAGTTCCTTCACGTGCCAAGGGCCGACAACGACCAAGCAGATGCCCTAGCACGGATCGGCTCCACCCGACAAGCCATACCGACTGGCGTCTCCCTCCAGCGCCTCCTCAAGCCGTCCATCAAGCCGTCTCCAGAGTCGGATTCCATCTTCGTACCGCCTGCGCCAGAAACAGCCGGATCCGGCTCAAGAAATCCCGCAGGCGGCACGGGGACTTCGACGACTGCCCCGGGGACTGACGTAGTCGCACCCGGCCCAGGGACTTCAGAACCCGGCCCGGGGACTGCAGCAGTCGGCCCGGGGACTGCAACGACACAAGAAGCGGTGGTCGACTCCAATGCAACACCCAACCCACCCACCCGAGTCATGGTGGCCACATTAACAGCAGAAGAAGTCACAGCTCCCTCATGGGCCCAGCCCATCCTCAAGTTCCTAGTCAGCAGAGAGCTGCCGGCTGATGAGATCGCAGCAAGACTAGTGCAACGACGAGCCGCAGCATACACAATAATCAACAGGGAGCTTGTGAAGCGCAGCGTCACTGGAGTCTTCCAGCGTTGCGTCGAGCCAGAAAAAGGAGTGGCAATCCTCAAAGACATCCACCAAGGCGAATGCGGCCATCACGCCGCCTCAAGATCCCTCGTGGCCAAGGCTTTCCGCCATGGGTTCTTCTGGCCGACTGCCTTGGAGGATGCTAAAGAAATAGTCAAGAGCTGCAGAGGATGTCAAGTCTTCAGTTCCAAACAACACCTGCCGGCTTCTGCCCTCAAGACCATTCCCCTCACCTGGCCTTTTGCCGTCTGGGGACTGGACATGGTGGGCCCTTTCAAGACAGCCCGCGGTGGCTTGACACATCTACTCGTTGCTGTGGACAAGTTCACAAAGTGGATTGAAGCCAAGCCAATTAAGAAGCTGAACGGGCCGACTGCCGTGACATTCATCACCGACATCACTACTCGGTACGGCGTGCCGCACAGCATCATCACCGACAACGGCACGAACTTCGCCAAAGGCGCACTGGCACGTTTCTGCGCGACACAGGGCATCCGACTGGACTTAGCGTCCGTTGCCCACCCGCAGTCAAACGGCCAGGTCGAGCGAGCAAATGGACTTATCCTCTCCGGCATCAAGCCCCGACTGGTTGTACCACTGGAGCGATCGGCCGGCTGCTGGCTCGAAGAGCTGCCGGCTGTCCTCTGGAGTCTGCGCACTACACCCAACAAGTCAACCGGCTTCACTCCATTCTTCCTTGTGTACGGTGCCGAGGCTGTCATCCCAACAGACATCGAGTTCGACTCGCCTCGGATCACCATGTACACGGAGGAGGAAGCCAAAGAAGCAAGAGAAGACGGCGTCGACCTACTGGAAGAAGGCCGGCTGTTAGCCCTCAGCCGGTCCGCCATCTACCAGCAAGGCCTGCGCCGCTACTACAACCGCAAGGTCAAGCCAAGATCCTTCCAAGAGGGCGACCTTGTGCTCCGGCTGATCCAGCGAACAGCCGGCCAGCACAAGCTCTCGGCCCCTTGGGAAGGCCCCTTCGTCGTCAGCAAGGCACTCGGCAACGACTCCTACTACTTGATCGACGCGCAAAAGCCAAGAGCACGCAAGAGAGACGACTCCGGCAAGGAGTCGGAGCGACCATGGAACGCAAACCTCCTAAGACGATTTTACAGCTGAAAAGCAGTATGTATCACGCTACCCCTTTTGTATTAAGTTACAAACCAACAGGCCCCCCGAACAGTACTCGGGGACTGCCTTTTATTTATCTATGAATGACGAGTGTCATATCCATGAATGTATTATTACATTTTGAATTCTTGTCCGGCACCGGGTCCGACTAGTCGGCCCGGGGACTGGCCGCCTTGAGCTATATTCTAAGTTCTTCCCGAAGTCAGCAAAGTAGTGCGCCGGCTCCCAAGTCCTCTCTTGTTGAAAGTCGCAGCTCAAAGAACTGACTGTCCGACTAGCAAGAGAGAAGACAGAAAGGACGCCCACACGAAAAACGGCTAAGGAACAACTAACCTATATAGCAAAAAGACGGCCTCCATATATGCCTGCCGGCTGTCACAGCAGCCGGCTGGCCGGCTTCCTAAAAAACTTAGCTTTAGTCCGGCAGAGCTAAAGTACTCCCCCTCCCCAATCGGCCAGGCACTCCCCGGCTACAGATTGCAGAGCAACTGTCTGACTGGGGAGGCGGCAACCAAGGGAGGGCGGCAAAGGAAAAAGCAGAAGGACAAAAAGCGAAAGTACAAGGAAAGACCGAATGCATAAGTTATATACATAAAGGCGCCCACAGGCCGGCAATAGACATAAGTTTGAATACACCCAGTGGGTGGAATTGTGCGAATTTAACCAAACATTGTTCTAAAAGTAACAAGACAGGAAAACAAAAGAAGGACGACTAAGGCGCGACATGGAGGCCGAGCTGGTCGGTGAAGGCGGCCTCGCCGGCTGAAGGAGTGGCCGCCTAGCTGGCCCCGGCTTGACCACCCTCCGCGGCAGGAGACGCACTCGCACGCGACGTAGTGCTGGAGGTGCGGTCAGGCTGAGGCTGGCCGGCTACTCCACCAGCCGGCTCGGAGTCTTCACCCTCCTCCTCCTCCTCTTCGCCCTCGTCGCTGGAGTCGATCTCCTCCGCCGAGTCCTCGCCGTACGCCGGGTCCAGCCCGAACCAATCTTCCGGCTGGGCGACTCCATTGTCGTCCACCTCGGGGGCGAAGACGTTGGTGTCGGTGTAGTCGGCGATCGCTGAAGCCCGCCGAATGATGGCCGGCCGCGCCGGCTCCAGCTCCGTGTCGGCTTGCTGCCGCCAGGTCGCCAGCTGGTCCAGGTTCAGGCCGGGATACCAGGCCTTGACGAACTCCAGCGCCCGCCTGGCGCCGGAGCGAGCCGCTGACGCCTTCCAAGCCTCGAAGCGGCCGACTGCCACCTCCAGCCAGTCGGCGGTCCGACTGGGGGTGCGAGGGACCACTTGGCCGGGCCAGAGGGCGGCCAAGACCTGCGATCCCGCGCGCTGAAGCCGGCGGAGCAGCCTGTGAGCCGGCTGGATGCGAGCCTGGATCGCCAGGAGCTGTTCCTCCAGCGAGCGGCCGGCGGTTGGCGAGATCTCAAGCCGGCCTGCCTCCGCGCTTGGCGACGGGCCTCGATGGTCTGGTTGGCGGCAGTCGAATAGCCAGGGAAATACTCTGCGCGAAGAAGAAGAAAGGAAGAGAAGAACACCAAAATTAGAAAAGCAAGCCAAAGTGGCAGACGGCAAGAAAGGACGAAGGGGTAGGCGCTTACTGCCAACCAGATCTTCGATCTGGCCGTAGCCAGAGACCAGAGTCTGCCTGGCCTCAGCCCAGCCGGCCGCCTCCATCTCGAACTCGGCCTGGAGAGTGGCTTCGCAGTCCTGCGCAGCCTTCAGCGCCGCCTTGGTGGCCTTCCTCCTGGTCGGCCAGCTTCTTGATCAGGCGGTCGCGCTCCTGCACCAAGGCGGCGAGCTCGGCATCCTTGGCGCGAAGAGCAGTCTGGGACTCCCCTAGCTGTGCCCTTAGACTGGCGTTGGCCGCTGCGAAGTCGGAAGAAGAAAAAGAAAAGTAAGAAATCATCAAGGAAGATCCGAGCCGACTGCTCAGCAGTCGGCCCGAATCTCGGGGACTACACCCAGTGGGTGCGCTGACGCGCCCCCACATGAGATAAAGATCAAGTCACATACCTCGGCTTTCAGTGAGATCGGCGGTCTTCTGAGTCAGCTCCCGAGCCTGGGAGTTGAAGGCGGCCGCTCGGAGGTTGTGGTAGTCCTGCAAGACGGACAGAAGACCGAAGTGAGAACAAAAGCAGCAAAGACAAAATCTCCAAGAAGTTCCAAGCCGCCTGCTCAGCAGCCGACTCGGAACTCGGGGACTACACCCAGTGGGTGCGCTGACGCGCCCCCACGAGAGAAATCAAGATCAAGAAAGAACAAGATGAGAATACTAACCCGGATGGCTGCCCGCGTGGCGAGGAATTCGTCGGTGAGCCGGGTCCGGACGTCTTGTGCAGCGACGTTCACCACGGCTGTCCCTCCGCCCGGCGTCCACCCCGAGGTAGCGCTGGCCGCCTCCGCGTCTCGGGCCGACGAGCTGGAGCCCACGGCCGGCTGTGGCTCCGACGCAGCCTTCTGCGGTTCAGACGCGGCCTTCCCTGCACGCCGGCTTGGCGGAACCCGGACCGCCACCTCAGCCCCCGCGGCCGGCTCGCCCTCCGCCGACTGTGCGGGCGCAGGCTCAGGCTGGCGGCCTTGGGTCGCCCTAGTCGGAGGAGTCGGCCCCGGCGCCTCCCCCAAGATGACGACGTCGTCGCCGCTTCCTCCCAGCCCCGGCTGGGAACCGCTGGCTCCCCCTGGCGAGGGATCCACGTCCCCGGGCGCCATGGTGCGCAGGGGGGTGACCATCAAAGCCTCCCCTGCCGCCGCTTCGGCCTCGGCCTCTGCCTGGGCCTTGGCTGCGGCCTCGGCGAGCGCCTTCGCCGCCTCCTCCTCCCGAGCTGCCTGGGCGGCGGCTGCCCTCCGTGCCTCCGCCTCCCGCGCTTCCTGCTCCTCCCGCACCTCCCGCGCGTTCCTTTCCGTCGCCTCCAGGAGGGCGGCGCGGGGATCTACGCGGCGGGTGGTGCTCCCAGAGCCCCCTGGCGACTCGACGACGGAGCCGGCAGCCGCCCGCTCAAGTGACAGCGGAGCTCTGACCATTGAAAAAGAAGACGAAGATTCAAGAACCACCAAAGGAAAGAAAGAAGGACAGTACATAGAAAGAGAGAACTTACGCCGACACAGTCTGCGGCTGCTTCACCACTTTGCGGAAGCGAGCCGCCTTCGCGGCCGCCTCTTCCCGCCTGGTGGCCGCCGCCCCACCCCTGGGCTTCTTCGTCCGGCTACCGAACATGCCCTGGGTGGCGCGACGTTTCTGGCCTCTACCCCGAGCAGGCTGCGCGCCGGAGGAGCCCGCGCCGCGTCCGGATGCCGGTTGGCGATGCGGGACGGCTTCGGCTTCGTCCTCGTCCGGCCAGTCGTCGAAGGTAGCGGTGAACCCGGAGCCGCCTGCTTCGCCGCCGGCTTGGCCGCCGGCCGGCTCGGCGGCATCCTCCATATGGACCGCCCCCAGGTCGGGGTCCTCCTGGTCGTGTTCGGTCCGGTCGGGGGCGAAGCGGCACTCCACGTCTGCCCCGCCGGCCGGCCAGAGCAGAGGATTCTGTCAAAAGAGCAAGCCGACTGAGTTAGTGTCGGCCCAGAGGAACTCGGCGACAAAGCTGAGAGAGAGAGAGAAAAAGAGACGAGGGGAGCGTACCGTAGGCGGAGGATTGGCGCGGCTGTATGGCTCCTTGCCGAATTGCCAGTCTTCGGAAAGTTGGCAGTTGGCGAGGTAATTCACCATGTCGGCGGCGTCGGGCTGCGGCATCTCCTTGGTGCACATCCGGCTCGGATCGAGCTGGCCGCTCATCTGACAGATCAGATGAGGCCGGCTCTGGAGCGGGAGGACCCGGCGCGTGACGAACGCGGCCAGGAGGTCGGGCCCCGTCAGGCCCTCCGACTGGACCATCACCCGCAGGCGGGCGATGGCGGCGTTTCCTCCCTGCGACAGCGTCACGGCCCGGAAGGACCACTGGGGCAGCCTGCCCGCCGGTGGGCCGGCTACGTAGGCCGGCAGGTTGAGGTAGTCGCCCCGGGGAGCGATGCTCCGCACGTAGAAGTATGACTTCTGCCACTTCTTCACCGATTGGATCAGCGTGATGATGGGGAAGGGGTTGTCGGCGCCTGATCTCCGCGACGCGATGAAGGCGCCGGTCTGAGCCGGCACGCCCCGCACGCGCGTGCCCAGCTTCGACTGGAAGAACTCCCCCCAGAGCTCGAGGGTGGGGAGGACGCCAAGATAGCCCTCGCACAGGGTGACGAAGGCCGACAGCAGCACCACCGCGTTGGGGGTGAGGTGGTGCGGCTGGAGCTGATAGAATTCCAGCCAGGAGCGGAAGAAGGCGCTCACTGGCAGGCCGAAGCCGCGCAGGAAGTGCGAGCGGAAGACCACCCGCTCGCCCTCCCGCGGCGCCGGCCTGACTTCCTTCTCCGGCGCGAGGCGGACCTCCACTTTGTCCGCGCTGGGCAGACGCCGGGTGTCGCGGAGGAAGTCGATGTGGTCGTTATGGACGATGGAGCCATCCCAATCCCCGCCAAGCTGCTCTACGTGGGGAGGCATAGCGGAAGCTAGCACGGCGGCGGAGGAGCGTGCGGAGGAAGAGCGCGGCGGCGAGGCGCTGTCGCGAGAACGAGCAAGGCAAGAAGACGGTGGAAGTAGGAGGAGCGTGCGAGGGCCTGCCGCCCTCCACCTCCCCCTACTTATAGCCTCACGCGGCCGAAGAGGCCGGACGTGGGGGGAGACGTGGGATTAACTGCGCCCACTCCCCCCACGTCTCGCGTTTATTACGCATAAGTGCGAGCCGAAACTGCCGCACGGAACGTGCGGGCGGTTTCGGGATACAAAGGATCCGCGCCTGGGCCGGGGCGCGGACGTGGCG
Source organism: Triticum aestivum (assembly GCF_018294505.1). NCBI lineage: Eukaryota > Viridiplantae > Streptophyta > Magnoliopsida > Poales > Poaceae > Triticum > Triticum aestivum. The sequence continues at coordinate 475,393,101 of NC_057796.1, forward strand.
GGCCCCCTCCCTGCGGCGACGTCCCGTCACGCGCGTGGGCTGGCAGGCTTTCCGGCCACGTGGCACGCCAACGGCCCGAGGCCGGCCCGCGGCCCGGTGCACGTACCTGCGGGTTCCCGCCCCCCGACTCCAGAAGAATTCGACTAAGGCGGCGCGCCTGACCAAGGCCGGCTCCCAGCTGCCGGCTTGTCACGATAGGAAGCTGATCGAGCTTCTTGAACCCCACTCCACCTCGAAGCCCAATCAGCTTCGGGGACTACTGTCGGAGTAAATGGCCACGGGTAGCCTAACCGACTACCCCTGGCTCTTCAGAAAATTTATCAGGCCTTTGGGCCTTCAAGCACTCCAAGCATTTGGGCCGCCTTCCCCGGCCGGCTACCACTAAAGCCGACTCCCGGAAGGCGACCCAGCCTCACCGACTCCTCCCCAGGACGACTACGGGGTGGCCGACTCCAAGAAGCCGACCAGGAAGGACGCCGACTCCTAGGAGCCGGCCAAGATCACAACCACTCCTCCATAACGGTGACGTGACGGGGTGTGGCCACAGTGCGGCCCATGACCCCCGAAGCCCGAGGCGGGCATGGCTACAGGAGGCCGTACGGGAGGGACGTCTCCCGTGCGGCTCGGCACTGTAGCCACGCAAGCCTCGACGTCATCCACAACCCACTCCTGTACGGCCCAAGGACTGCGGGCCCCTTCAGCCAGAGAGAGGCGTGAAGGCGGCCCGGCTTTTCCTAGTCGGCCAAGAGTATAGCCGGCCTCCAGAAGCCGGCTACTCCCTTCCTCGAAGCAGGAGCCCCATTAAGGAGACAAGACGAGGTGAGGCTACAGTGATAGCCCCCGAGGCGGCCCACTGTAGCCACGCTCACCTCGACAAAGCCCTCATCATCAGAGGCGCGGCTACAGTAAGCAGCCGCCGACAAACCCTAGGCGGTGGGACCGGCCTGTCGACCAAGTAGCCGGCAGCCGGCGGGACCCCAGCCAGCCGGCGGAGAAGCCGGCGAGCGTAGACACTGACGGCTGGGACCAGATCCCAGTCGGATTACCATTGTACCCCCGGGGGGTAGGCCTATATAAACCCCCCGGAGCACCCATGCAAAGGGTTCGCTTCTGGTTGGCCTGAGCATAGTTGGCTTCTAGGTTACACCCACGCATAGCACACACACCATAGATAGAGAGAAGCAAGAGCTAGCCTTGTTCTTCTTCTCCCTTGATCTCAACAGCTCTAGGAGCGATTGTAGCTACCCTTTATCGATCTAGTGATCATGCGGAGACCCCGCAGAGCAGGACTAGGGGTGTTATCTCCTCGGAGAGCCCCGAACCTGGGTAAGATTCGCCGGCGTGCATGTCTTCGCCTCATCCCGTTTCCGGGCACCGGCGACGTTTTATTGGCTCCCACAATGATAAGCCATCCCTTGGCATATGTCGCACCAACCACCCGACAGGGCCAGTGTCCGCCCGCCCACAGCGACTCAGAGGGTAGTAACACTGAACCACGCACCCGTACATCGGCCTCGTGATTGTCAGCTCAGGCAAGGCGTCGCACCTGAAAGTCATTACAGAGAGGGGCAAGGGCTTACTGGGGCTCGCGGTGCCCACGATCAAGAGGAAGACGCTGCCGTCCTCCCTCCGAGACTAGCTAGGCGGCGGTGATCCTCCAGCGACTCCGGCATGGTGAACGTGTAGCACGTCTCGTACTTGATGTCTCCGCCAAGGGCCAGCAGTGACCACTGACGCATCCGTGAGTGATGCACCTGTCCGCCGGCGAGCCACAAAACGGCATCGGGCACTCATAGCAGTGGACGAAGGGCTCCTTGGAGCATCGACCAGGCCGTCCATGAAACGGAGTGGCTGTAGGGGACGTTGCGCCAGTGAATATATGAGCAAGTTACTACGAGATTTAATCCGAATAAGCACAAAATAAATCATGACGGCTATAACAGAGATGAACTAATCATGTGGACTACATAGTAGTAGTATATAGAGTAGAAACATGAATTCTACCAAGATTTCGAACAGGAAGGACAGAAACACATACGATGAACAGGCAGCACACCTTGGCGTTGAGGTTGTCGCTGTAACATCCCAAATTTTCAATTTGGATGTTATACATTAGATCATCAATTGCATATCATACTTTATTGCATTTTTGGGTTTGATCCTAGAAATTCTACGCAACATCAAGGACCCACAGAGAGAGTTGGGGATTTTGTTATTTTCATATTTGGGTTTTCTCAAAACTTTGAAAATAGGATCATTTGATTTTTTTATTTTATCTTCAATTATTTCATTTATAAAAATAAGAGAGAGGGAATAAAATGACTTTCCCAAAAATAAGAAATATTGAAGATTTAATAAAAAATCAATTCTTATTTTATTGGAAGTTTTACATCTAATATATTGAATTTAGGAAAATTGCACGTTTTTCAAAATTGCATTTTAGAGTCGCCGACGCCCGCAGCCCCGCCTCCCCACGCCGCCCCCCGTCGCCCCGCCAGAGCCGCTGGACTTCGCCGGAGCCCCGAGCCGAGGTAGCCGCCCGCCGTCCGGTTTTCTTAAGAAAACCGATTCGGTTTTATTCGAAAACCCTAGGTTTTTTTTATTTTAGATCGGTTTTGTTTTGTTTTTTTCTGTTTTCTTATTTAGCGAGCGTTCACTCGTTCGTTCGTTTTAACGAATGCGTTCATCGTTTAGTTACAGTTAACAAACGTCCGTTCGTTAAACTGTTCGTCAGTTTTCCTTTTTCTCGGATTTTCCGCGATTATTTCTGATCGAGATTTCCGATCTGTTTTTCGTTTTGGTTTAACTTTTCGCTTGTTTGTCGGAATCAGGCGATTAAAGCGCCTAGAGTTTCGTCTCAAAACCCTCTTTCTGTTTAACCAACTCAAACAAGTTTTTGCTACTTTAAAATTTGACTTAGGTCGAGATTAGTAAACAAAGCTTGTTTCTTTCGCCGTTTGACTTTCGTTGCTTCGTTTGATTTGTTCTTTTTGCAAACCGGAGTTCTTAAGTTGAACTTTCTGGTTAGATCTCTTATTTGAGTTTTACCTGTGCATTAGGCGAGTACTTATTGTATGCTTGTTTGTTTGCGATAGAGTACCCGGAGTGCGCCGCTTGCTACTTCGAATCCCTAGGTTTCACGGATCATCAGCAAGGCAAGTAACACTTTGATCATACCTCTTTTCATACCCAGTTTTATTGCATTAGATCAATCCTCAAACAATTGCATGATTAGGATCCGATTAAATTGTGGGTTGGGAAGTAGCTGATGAGGTAGAACCTATTGCCCTGTTTATTACCAAACCCTTGGGAGTTACTTCTATGTTTGCTTATATTGCTATGCTATGCTAGTAGACGTGGATTGGGTGAGTGTATCCATGACAGATGTGAGATTGTTAATTAATGGTTCAATTTAAGGTGGCTACTTAAACACACATCTGGGTGGATTGAGGCACCTGGGTATTCCAGCGATTGCCTGTTTTTTTATGGACCGCCACCCAGGCTCAAAGGGATCATGAGATTATTCATGCTAAAAACTTCCGTGTGCAGCCACAAGCTATTATGGGCTCTAGCATAGTAAGCTGTGTGAACTCTTACAGTGGTAGACTAGCAGATGTAGGGGTTGTAGGTGGTACTGTCTACCCGATCGTAAGGTGCAAACGCTTTTGAAAGACTATGTCTCGGTCATCCGTTTCTCAAACATCATGTAGTGCGAGAATCCCAACGGAGGAGATCGAGTCTTGTGGGGAAAAGTGCGCAAACCTCTGCAGAGTGTATAAACCAATCATGGTTAGCCGTGTCCCCGGTTATGGACAACTTGAGTATCTAGTACTTGGATTATCATGTGAATCTCATCATGTTACTTTAATTAATTTTGTTGGGATTAATGTTGAAACTTAATTGGGATTGAGATGGTGTCACCCATTCTCAATGTTTAACAACCACAATGATAGTTAAGTAAAATTTATTCCTTTGCAGTAGGAAAAAATTGGCTTTTCGCAAAACTGTAACCATAGAGCTTTCCACCAGCCAAATATGCATGTAGTATAGCATTATTCTGTTCATTACTCTCTATGTGTTACATTGCCAGCATATTCCTTGTGCTGACCCGTTTTCGGGCTGCAACGTTTCATGTTGCAGACTTTTCAGACGACGAGTAAGGTGCCTTAGGTCGTGGTTCTATACTCAGTGATGCCGTTCGAGTTGATGGACTCGCCTATCTTCCAAGTCTTCCGCTGTTATCGTTTTTAGATGGCCTTAAGCCATATTTATTGTATTAAGTTCTCTTTTGAGACATTCGATGTAATAAGTGTGTGATTGCTACTCTGTTATAAATCCTTCGAGTACTGTGCGTGTCAGCATTACTGATCCAGGGATGACACTGATGCACAGAGACTTGACCGTCTAAGTTCTGGTCGCTACAAGATGGTATCAGAGCACACGCTGACTGTAGGACACGACCACTAAGCTTAAACCCTAGATCACTATTCTCTTCTCATTTCTGACTCCTCTCCATTTTCCACTCTTTTAGGATGGCGGATGCCAGGAACAAGTTACTGCAACCAGATGAAGATACACCCTTTGGACGCCACTTGAAGGAAGTCACTAGATACCTGAACATCGGAATACCAAGCTTCACCGGAACCTACAACGCCACACTACCAGAAGAGGAGCGTTGGATGATTCAAGTTCAAGTTCCAGGAAGGACGTTCATGCCCGTCACCGAGCCCATAGAGTTTTCCTTTGATGCACCAACCTGGAGTCTAGGAAAGAGCATGGCAGCCCACATCACCATGGGACGCATTGGAGAAGTTTACCACACGGAGCTTAAGGATACCATTTACCATATTTGTGGGCGCCGAGATGAGCAATGGGAGATGATCAGCACCAAGAAGGATAGATCAACTGCAGCTTTCATCCAGGAGTTAAACCAACACATTCGTCTCCAGGAGAACCAAATGTGCACAGGCATGATAGATCTGAAGAAGGCATTGACCAAGATCACGGAGTTGGAGGAAGAACTCAAGTCTACGCGCGATGGATATGAGGAGGAGATCGCCACGTTGTTGGAGAAGAATGACGACCTGATAAAGAAGATGGGAGTATTCATGGGAGACCCAGCACCAGGAGGAGAAGACGATGATTGCGCTTGCCCGGATAACTACATCATCATCGACGACACCGACTCGGACCCCAGTGAAGATGACTTTGTTGATGAAGCTGGAGCAGATATCATGGAGTCTTCGACCGATCAAAATTTCTAGTAGACCACCATAATCAGTAATAGTATTCCCCCATGTATATAGTATAGCCCGAGCACTTTGTGACGATAGTTAGATCGATTGTATGCCTTGTTTGAATTGATTTGAGTGATATTGATTGTGTTTGTCTCATGTGCATATGGGTAGTGTTTTCTCTCTAGACCTCATTCTATTCTAAATTCTCATATTTTCTAAACCCATCAGATGCCTCCGAGACGCGACACCGGATTTGTTTTCCCACCGGAGATCACTCAGTTGATTCAGCAGCAGAATGTCTTGATGCAAGCACTAGTACAGAACCAAGGAAACAACAACAACAACAACAACAACAACCCACCACCACCACCACATGTTGATCATTTGACCCGTTTCTTGAGGCTAAATCCGTCGGTGTATTCCAGTAGCACCGAGCCGATTGTTGCAGATGATAGCCTCCGCAAAGTTGGAAGGGAGTTGACCACTGCAGGATGCACAGATGCGGAGAGAGTGCGTTTTGCCGCACATCAGCTTGATGGACCCGCAGCATCATGGTGGGAGAATTACACAGCCACTCACCCCATCGACACTGTCACATGGGACCAATTTCAACAAGCTTTCCGTACTGCCCATGTTTCAGCAGGAGCTATGGCCATGAAGAAGCGTGAGTTTCGCAACTTACGCCAAGGAGGACACACCGTAGGCCAGTATGTGGAGGACTTTAGTAAGTTAGCACGTATGCCCCAGATGATGTTGCTACAGATGCAGCCAAGCAGGAGAAGTTTCTGGAAGGGCTGACTGATGAGCTGAGCATGCAGTTGATGGTAGCAACCTTCAACAACTACCAGGAGTTGGTAGATAGAGCTCTCATGATTGAAGGTAAGCAGCAGCAGATTGAAAGCCGCAAGAGGAAGTATGGACAAGGGAAGTACAATTCTGGAGCTCATCAGAAGCCACGTTTTACCCCGAATTCGGGAGGACCTTTTCAGCATACCCATGGAGCAGGAGGTTCGCACAACCATAGTGTACCCAAGAATGGTAATGGGAATGGAGGAAGCAACGGACAGAACCGTACCAACCCATCGACCCCAGCTAAGAGAGATCTGAGCCAAGTCACTTGCTACAAGTGCCAGAAGACTAGACATTATGCTAATGAGTGTCCTGAAGCTAATAATGGAAATGGCAATGGAAGCTCTGGGAAGAAGCCCAACCCTTTCAACAAAGGACATGTGAACCACGTTAGTGTGGAGGAGGTTGAAGCCCAGCCAGATGCAGTAATAGGTAAGTTTTTGGTTAAGTCATTTACTGCACTCGTTCTTTTTGATACTGGTGCATCGCATTCATACTTATCAAGGGGATTTGTGGATAAGTATAAATTGCCAACCCAAGCCCTTAGGTCACCCATGTTAGTAACCTCGCCAGGAGCAGAGTATATGGCTAGTCTATGGTGCGATAGGTTACCATTAAGGATTGGTAACTACTTGTTTCCCTCGGACCTAATAGTATTGGAATCGCAAGGACTGGATGTGATATTAGGCATGGATTGGTTATCGAAGTATGAAGGGAACATTGAATGCGCTAGTAAGTCGATTTTGCTTACCATCCCAGAAGGAAGAAGGATCAAGTATGTATCCCGGCATGTGCCAAAGAGGACTCAGGTGAATTCTTTATCAGGAGTTGTACAGGAGGAAGTACCAGTGGTGAAGGATTTCCCTAACGTATTTCCAGAGGAGTTGCCAGGCATGCCACCGGATAGAGACATTGAGTTTTTGATTGAGCTTTTGCCAGGCACAGGGACAATATCTAAGAGACCGTACAGGATGCCCGCAAAGGATTTGGAGGAGATTAAGAAGCAGATTAAGGAGTTGCTGGATAAAGGCTATATTCGCCCAAGTTCTTCACCTTGGGGATCGCCAGTGCTTCTAGTGGAGAAGAATGATGGATCGTTAAGGATGGTTGTTGATTATCGAGGACTGAATGAAGTGACCATAAAAACAAGTACCCACTGCTGATGTTCAATGATCTGTTTGACCGCTTACAAGGAGCTAAGGTATTTTCCAAGATCGATCTGCGGTCAGGATACCATCAGTTGAAGATTCGAGAGCAGGATATACCTAAGACGGCTTTTACCACTAGGTATGGGCTGTACGAGTATAGTGTTATGTCATTTGGTCTGACTAATGCACCTGCCTATTTCATGAACCTGGTGAACAAGGTGTTTATGGAGTTTTTGGATAAGTTCACCGTGGTGTTCATTGATGATATTTTTGGTCTACTCCAAGAATGAAGAGGAGCATAAGGAACATTTGCGTTTGGTACTTGAGAAGCTCAGAGAACATCAGTTATACGCCAAGTTCAGCAAATGTGAGTTTTGGCTGAAGGAAGTTGGATTCCTCGGACATGTTATATCCGGAGAAGGAATAGCAGTAGACCCCACCAAAGTCGACATTGTGACAAACTGGGAATCACCCACATCAGTTGGAGAGATCCGGAGTTTTCTTGGACTTGCAGGATACTACCGGAGATTCATTGAGAATTTCTCGAGGATTGCTAAGCCCATGACGGAGCTGTTGAAGAAGGTCACCAAGTTCAACTGGACTGAGGAATGTGAAGCTAGTTTCCAAAAGTTGAAGAAATGTTTGGTTACATCACCAGTGTTGATTCTGCCAGATCAACGCAAGGATTATGAAGTATACTGTGACACTTCTCGTCGAGGACTTGGAGCAGTGCTTATGCAGGAAGGAAGAGTTGTTTCATATGCTTCACGACAGCTTAAACCCCATGAGATGAATTACGCTACGCATGATTTGGAGTTAGCAGCCGTAGTACATGCGTTGAAGACATGGAGACATTTTCTCATCGGAAACCACTGTGAGGTGTACACGGATCACAAGAGTTTGAAATACATCTTCACGCAGAAGGAGTTGAATCTCAGGCAAAGGAGATGGTTGGAGCTCATAAAGGATTATGATATGAGATTGCATTATGACCCCGGAAAGGCTAACGTAGTAGCAGATGCGTTGAGCCGCAAGAGCCATGTCAACACACTCATGACTGGAGAGTTACCGAAGGAATTAGCCGAGGATCTTCGCGAGCTATGTTTGGAAATAGTTCCGAGAGGCTATGTTGCAGCATTGGAGATACAGTCTACTCTGATGGATAAGATCAGAGAAGCTCAGAAGACAGACAAGGAGATTTCCGGAATAAAGGAAAGGATGAGCAAAGGAAAAGCCAAGGGATTTTGTGAGGACGAGCACGATACCTTATGGTTTGAGGACCGCGTTTATGTGCCTAATGACCCGGAGATCAGGAAGCTGATTCTGCAGGAGGCTCATGACTCGCCGTATTCGATTCACCCAGGAAATACCAAGATGTATTTGGATTTGAAGGATACTTTCTGGTGGACCGGAATGAAGAAGGATATTGCGGAGTATGTAGCAGTTTCTGATGTATGTCAGAGAGTGAAGGCCGAGCATCAGAAGCCAGCAGGATTGCTACAGCCATTGCCGATACCCGAATGGAAGTGGGATAAACTAGGCATGGATTTTATCACGGGATTGCCCTGGACTCGTTCAGGCTATGACTCAATATGGGTTGTAGTCGATCATTTGACGAAGGTAGCTCATTTCATCCCAGTGAAGACCACTTACACCAGTGCTAAGTTGGCAAAGATATACATGACCAGAATCGTATGTCTGCATGGAGTTCCGAGGAGCATTGTATCAGATAGAGGAACCCAGTTTACCTCAAAGTTCTGGCATCAGTTACATGAAACTTTGGGTACCAGGCTAGAATTTAGTACAACCTTTCATCCACAGATAGATGGATAGACCGAGAGAGTCAATCAGATTCTGGAGGACATGCTGAGAGCTTGTGCGCTAGATTATGGATCTAGTTGGGACGATAACTTGCCATATGCAGAGTTCTCTTACAACAACAGTTATCAATCCAGTTTGAAGATGGCCCCTTTCGAAGCTTTGTACGGAAGGAGGTGTAGAACACCATTGTTATGGGATGAAGTTGGAGACCGCCAGTTGTTTGGACCAGATTTGATTAAGGAGTCTGAACAGAAGGTGAAGTTGATTCGCGATAGGCTCAAGGTAGCCCAATCCAGACAGAAGAGCTATGCGGATTCAAAACCTAAGGAGACAGTTTACGAAATCGGAGACAGAGTTTATCTTCGTGTATCTCCACTTCGGGGAGTTAAGCGCTTTGGAGTTAAGGGAAACCTAGCGCCACCTTTTTGTAGGACCATACAAAGTTTTGGAGCGTATGGGGGAAGTTGCTTACAAGTTGGAATTACCCGAAGGATTGTCAGGAGTTCACGATGTGTTCCACGTTTCCCAGTTGAAGAAGTGCCACGCAGAGATGGCTGATATACCGCTGAGAGATACAGTGCCACTGGAGGCGATTCAGTTGGATAGTGATTTGACTTATGAGGAGAAACCAGTCAAGATTCTTGAGTATGCCAGCCGAGTCACCCGCAGCAAGGTTATCAAGTTTTGCAAAGTTCAGTGGAGCCACCATACCGAGGATGAAGCCACCTGGGAGCGAGAGGAAGATCTACGAAAGGACCACCCTCACCTATTTTCTAGCCAACCCGAATCTCGAGGGCGAGATTCATCTTAAGGGGGGGTAGGTTTGTAACATCCCAAATTTTCAATTTGGAATGTTATACATTAGATCATCATTGCATATCATATTTTATTGCATTTTTGGGTTTGATCCTAGAAATTCTACGCAACTCAAGGACACACGGAGAGAGTTGGGGATTTCGTTATTTTCATATTTGGGTTTTCTCAAATTTTGAAAATAGGATCATTTGATTTTATTTATTTTATCTTCAATTATTTTATTTATAAAAATAAGAGAGAGGGAATAAAATGACTTTCCCAAAAATAATAAATATTGAGGATTTAATAAAAAAACCAAATCTTATTTTATTTGGAGTTTTGCTATTTCATTTGAATTTAGGAAAATTGCACGTTTTTCAAAATTGCATTTTAGGGCCAAGAAAATGTTCATCTCGTTCTAAATATTTTATTTAGACGGTGAAAAATTTATTTTGGCATTTTTAGAATTTTATTTTATTTTCTAGAATTTTTCTCAGTTTCGGCGGAATTGTTTTAAAAAAAACTCCCGCGCGCCCGACTGGGCCGAAGCCCAGCCGAACCAGGCCGGCCCGCCCGCCCACTGCCTCCCGCTGCCCGTCTCCGGATCGGAGACCGCCGCCGCCGCCCGAGTCCGGGAGGAGCACGCTCCCGAGGCACCCCTTCCAAGCCGCGCCGCCCCCTTCCTTAAGTAGCCGCGGCCGCCGCCCCTCACCCCGCCACCGAACCCGCAGCCCCGCCGCCGGAACCCGCCCCGCCACGGAGCCGCACCACCGCCGAGCCACCCCGCGCAAAGGTCGTCGCCGCCCGCCGACGCTCGCAGCCCCGCCGCCCCACGCCGCCCTCGTCGCTCCGCCGGAGCCCCGAGCCGAGGTAGCCGCCCGCCGCCCGGTTTTCTGAAGAAAACCGATTCAGTTTTTTTTTATAAAACCCTAGGTTTTTATTTTAGATCGGTTTTGTTTTGTTTTTTTCAATCTTATTATTTAGCGAGCGTTCGCGCGTTCGTTCGTTTTAACGAACGTGTTCATCATTTAGTTATAGTTAACGAACGTCCGTTCGTTAAACTGTTTGTCGGTTTTCCTTTTTCTCGGATTTTCTGCGATTATTTCTGATCGTGATTTCCGATCTGTTTTTCGTTTTGGTTTAACTTTTCGCTCATTTGTCGGAATCAGGCGATTCAAGCGCCTAGAGTTTCGTCTCGAAACCCTCTTTCTGTTTAACCAACTCAAACAAGTTTTTGCTACTGTAAAATTTGACTTAGGTCCAGGTTAGTAAACGAAAGTTGTTTCTTTCGCCGTTTGACTTTCGTTGCTTCGTTTGATTTGATTCTTTTTGCAAACCGGAGTTCTTAAGTTGAACTTTCTGGTTAGATCTCTTATTTGAGTTTTACCTGTGCATTAGACGAGTACTTATTGTATGCTTGTTTGTTTGCGATAGAGTACCCGGAGTGCGCCGCTTGCTTCTTCGAATCCCTAGGTTTCACGGATCATCAGGAAGGCAAGTAACACTTTGATCATACCTCTTTTCATACCCAGTTTTATTGCATTAGATCAATCCTCAAACAATTGCATGATTAGGATCTGATTAAATTGTGGGTTGGGAAGTAGCTGATGAGGTAGAACCTATTGCCCTGTTTATTACCAAACCCTTGGGAGTTACTTCTACGTTTGCTTATATTGCTATGCTATGCTAGTGGACGTGGATTGGGTGAGTGTATCCATGACAGATGTGAGATTGTTAATTAATGGTTCAATTTAAGGTGGCTACTTAAACACACATCTGGGTGGATTGAGGCACCTGGGTATTCCAGCGATTGCCTGTTTTTTTATGGACCGCCACCCAGGCTCAAAGGGATCATGAGATTATTCATGCTAAAAACTTCCGTGTGCAGCCACAAGCTATTATGGGCTCTAGCATAGTTGATTAAGCTGTGTGAACTCTTACAGTGGTAGACTAGCAGATGTAGGGGTTGTAGGTGGTACTGTCTACCCGATCGTAAGGTGCAAACGCTTCTGAAAGACTATGTCTCGGTCATCCGTTTCTCAAACATCATGTAGTGCGAGAATCCCAACGGAGGAGATCGAGTCTTGTGGGGAAAAGTGCGCAAACCTCTGCAGAGTGTATAAACCAATCATGGTTAGCCGTGTCCCCGATTATGGACAACTTGAGTATCTAGTACTTGGATTATCATGTGAATCTCATCATGTTACTTTAATTAATTTTGTTGGGATTAATGTTGAAACTTAATTGGGATTGAGATGGTGTCACCCATTCTCAATGTTTAACAACCACCATGATAGTTAAGTAAAATTTATTCCTTTGCAGTAGGAAAAAATTGGCTTTTCGCAAAACTGTAACCATAGAGCTTTCCACCAGCCAAATATGCATGTAGTATAGCATTATTCTGTTCATTACTCTCTATGTGTTACATTGTCAGTTTATTCCATGTGCTAACCCATTTTCGGGCTGCAACGTTTCATGTTGCAGACTTTTCAGACGATGAGTAAGGTGCCTTAGGTCGTGGTTCTATACTCAGTGATGCCGTTCGAGTTGATGGACTCGCCTATCTTCCAAGTCTTCCACTGTTATCGTTTTTAGATGGCCTTAAGCCATATTTATTGTATTAAGTTCTCTTTTGAGACATTCGATGTAATAAGTGTGTGATTGCTACTCTGTTATAAATCCTTCGAGTACTGTGTGTGTCAGCATTACTGATCTAGGGATGACACTGATGCACAGAGACTTGACCGTCTGAGGTCTGGTCGCTACATCGCCCATGTCCAAACACCACGTAGACACGGTCTTTGAGCACGGTTCGTAGTCGTTCCACGCTCGGGCATTGAAGTTTGTAACTATTTTAGATTAGAATATACTACTCCTCCGGTGCTAGTAGTAGAGCAGAGTCCTACTCTACTACTCTACTCAAGCAAGTTAGGGCATAGCACTGTGGGGAGTACCAGTACTGTGATCACTCAAGAAAGTTGTCTGGCATCGACATGACCCTACGCTGCTGGTATGTGTCTCGTAAGTCAAGCGGCGTACTGTAGTCATCATCACCTGTCCACTTCTCGCAGCACATATTCGCTTCTCCATCTTTGTCCGCACATAATATCGTCCAATCTTCCATCCCAGCTAAGGCGTCTCCCCCCTCGTCCGAAACGCAAGCACTAACAATGGCAGAACCGAGCAGCGTCCGCCGAAAGAGTTGCTGGAATTCGCTCCCCGCAGAGGTAATCAAGCTCATTGTTTCGCGTGTGGACAATCTCAGTACCATGCCGCTCGCCGCGTGCTCGTCGGGGCTGTATCGATTACTCAAAGCCCTCAGGCCGGAGCTTTTTAAGCCAGCTCCTTGCTTGCTGATGCCGCCTGATCTTCAGAAACGGCGTGTCACGCAACATAACGATCGTAGGGTGGCGAGCATCAACCCCCTTGACTGCGATCCGATCCCCGTCAGCCTCAACTACATTAACGGTATGTAGTGGGTCGGCATGAACACGTCTTGGATGGTGCTCGTCGACGGTCGTGGCAGCTGGATGCTCGTGGAGGTCTACACCCAGCGATTGATCCCCCTTCCTTCGATTAGCAGTGCACTGCTTTGGCACCGCGACCCAGAATACTCAGAATCTTACAGTAGCCAACATGATACCGAGTTTGATTTGCTCAAGTTTGTAATCTGCCAAGTGCCCACAAGATCTGCGAATTATAAAGTCTTCAGGCTAATTGCGTTCTTCAACCGCGGTTTCGCCTATCTAACAGGTCACTGCGGTAAGTGGATAAATCTGCACGTCCATCGCAGGATCATACATCCTCCATGGTTCTCTGATGCCATTGAACACAAGGGCTTCATTTACGCGGTCGACTCCTTCTATGGCTGGAAGTATTGCTGGCCTACTCCAGTCATCGCTACAAACGGCTGTTACAGCAGTATGTTACTCCCTCCGTCCCATAATATAAGAACGTTTTTCAAGCTTACATAGCTTGAAAAATGTTCTTATATTATGGGACAGAGGGAGTACTTTCCTATGATATCATGATGGCTTGCTTATATTACTGTCAACATTTGCTGAAAAAATATTCATGCTCATAACATGCTGTTCTTAAGATTGACTAAATCAAGACCTTTTTTATTTGACTCCAACTTGATATGATGTTGTAGGCCGCCTGGTGTCCCTACTCTTCCTAATCCCAGAACCTTTCAAAGAAAAGCGGCATGGCAGTTGCAGGTGGTTCCTGGCTCGATCAGACGACGGCGAAAGATTGATGATCGTTCGCACGTACCGGACGTGTTGTTTCGCGGAATACAAACACAGTCACTGCAAGGTCTTTGAGCAGGATCCCAGCTTCTCTGGGCCTTCAGGAATTTTTGACTGGAGGCTGGTAAGTATCCTTGGTACACGCTCTCTGTTTGTCGGACTGAATTATCTGATTAACCAGGAGATAACCGACGGCAAGGATCATGATGGCAGCGCGGTTTCGTTCATCAGGCAAAACTGTGTGTACACATCGTACCATGCGTCTCTGCATGCACCATACCCTGAGATGTGCCGCCACGCTCTGCAGCCCAAAGTATGAGAGAGGGTCGCAAGTATCAGACTTCGACCTGCTGGCTGGAGTTTCCCCCGTTAGGTAACCATCTGGTTCAAGCCGTCAGCCAATCTCCACAGCTTAATAAATAGTAACGTCTAACTGAGCCAGTTAGTTAGATGCGTACACTTGGTGTAGTAGGATCTTTATTTAGTTTGATGCATACACTTGTTCTTTTTTGGTAGCCCTTTTGTAATGATGGCTGATGTTTGGTTTGGAAGAGAGAGCTGCGTCTTCACTCTTCTGGCCTGCTTACTGCTTCTGTTGCGCCCCCAGCCCTGGTTGCTGCTCTTGCTGTTTTCAATGTACAATCAGTAGTATATTTCGTCTATTGGTTGAATAAATGTGTTGTTAGAACGACAAACACAATGTTTTGGAAGTCGTTGCACGGTTCGATCCTTTAGTGCCCCGTACCGTACGTAGCGCATACTATTTTTCGTACGGAACACATTTTCCACTTGTTGATAACATGCAGCCCACTGATGAAGGCCCAATAGAGAAGCCCATAATTAACTGGAAGGGAGGCTCTCACATGAATCCGGCCCAGGTACATGCTCATGGTCCCCTAAACATAAATAAGTAAATAAATAAATAAGGCTAAATGCTCATGCACCAGTTCTTTGGGAAAATAGGTAGCCCAGTATTTCTTTTTGAAGAATACCCAAGCTAGGCCTATTTGTTTTCTCCGAATTACTGGGCTGCAAATCTTTCAAGACGAGGAGGGATGCATTCCGGCTTGGCTTAAGAGTATGGTCAATGTCTGTTAAAAGTAATATCAAAAGGGGTTGAAAATTCCAAAAAAATAATAGCAAATGGGATATAAGTTTCTTTTTTTGTCTTTGTTCTTCACTGATATCTTATACGTATTTCATTGGATTTAACATGACATAGTACTAATTTATTTTTAAATTTGTTTTAGTATGGCTATTAATTTTTGGATTAAGAATATTTCGTTCCCCAGCAAAATTTTTTGAATTTTCAAAAATTCCCACATATTTAGTTAATTTTTTGACCCTGGTACTGACCAGAAAATGGCCAGCAATGCTAAAAATGGAAAACGGGCTGCAATAATTTCCATATGAATTAGAAAATGAGTAAAAATTATAAAAATAATAGCAAATGGGCTGTACACGCCACAGATTTCGAGGCTGACTTGTTTACGCAAGGCTTTGTCAGTGAACACACGATTCTAGCAGCAGTGACTGTTGGATGTCCATCCAACGGACGACGTGCTTCTTCAATCTCTGATCTTCCTGCTCCAGCCGCCTAAACTAGCGCCGGCGGGACTGCCTGCTCCCTCCTCTTGTGGCCGCTGTGATGCCGCGCAGGCTTCCCCGGCCCACCCTACCCCCTCCGCTGGCCTGGCCGCACGCAATCAACTACCTCCTTATTACGCGAAAAAAATGATTCCTCCCACTGACATCTGGGGCGCACCGGTTGGGAGGCTGACCTGTGGGCCTACTAAGTTGACGCGTACGTAGGGCTTGTCAACTTAGTCAACAAACGATTCTAGCAGCAGTAACCGTTGGATTTGAATCGAACGGTCCAGCTGCTTCTTCAATCGCTGCTCTTCTTGCACCAGCCGCCCAAACCAGCGCCGGGGAGACCGCCTGCTCCTGCCTCCAGTGGCCGCCTGTGCTGCCGTTGAGGCCTCATCGCCCCTACTACTCCCACCGCTAGCCAGGCCCTGCGGCGACGGCAGACTCACACCGCAGCCGAACCAGTGAACCCTCGTACTCCTCTCCGCGTGGGCATCCACTGCCGCGTGTTCCCCGGCTCCGCGTCGTCCCCTTCCTAGGCCTCGCCGTCGTCCACCGCCTTTGTGCTCTCGGCGCGGCATGGTCAACGTGGTCAACGACATTCCATCGAAAGAGTACTGTACGTGGAGAGGCTGACAGCTGGGTCCACGGCCACAGCCCAGTTTTCTTGTGATTTGCCAAGTAAGTCGCTTTGTCAGGCCTGTTGAGCTGCAAATCTTTCAAGACAAGGAGAGCTTTCATTCGGCTGGCCGAGAAAATGGCCCATCAGTAATAAGAAATGGGCTGTACATTTTTAAAACACATCAAACCGGCAATTAGTTTCAAATATCTTTTTTTTTTCATTTCGGGATTTTAAATTACATTAATTTTTATGCGTGGAGAAATTGTTGGATTTTATATTGATACACATTTATTTTTAAAATCAGTTTGAATGGGAGTCGAAATTTCGGGATTAAAAACAGTTCGGACCGCACCGAAATATGCAAAATTTCATATAATTTTTTAACCGTGGCCACAATATGGGCTGTAATGCTAACAAAAAGAATATGGGCTCCAAAAAGACCTTAATAATTAGTAAATGTGCTGTAAAATTATTGGAAATAATGGCAGATGGGTTGTATGCTGTTTTCCACAGATTTGAGGCTTTCCTAAAAAAAAGGTTGACGCACAAGTAGTGACTGTTGGATGGCCATCCAACGGCCGTCGTGCTTCTTCAATCTCTGCTCTTCCTGCTCTAGCCGCTCAAACAAGCGCCGGCGGGACTGCCTGCTCCCTCCTCCCCGCGGCCGGATCTGCTGCCGCGCAGGCCTCATCGCCCCACCGTACTCCCATCGCTGGCCTAGCCATCCCTCTAATCACCCACACCTGCTGTTATTCTCCGGCGACGGCAGACGAACCAGTAAACCCGCGTACAGTCGTACTCCCCTCCGCGTGGGAAACTGTTGGGGAACGTAGTAATTTCAAAAAATTTCCTACGCACACGCAAGATCATGGTGATGCATAACAACGAGAGGGGAGAGTGTTGTCCACGTACCCTCGTAGACCGAAAGCGGAAGCGTTAACACAACGCGGTTGATGTAGTCGTACGTCTTCACGATCCGACCGATCAAGTACCGAACGCACAGCACCTCCGAGTTCAGCACACGTTCCGCTCGATGACGTCCCTCGAACTCCGATCTTGCCGAGTGTTGAGGGAGAGTTTCGTCAGCACGACGGCGTGGTGACGATGATGATGTTCCACCGACGCAGGGCTTCACCTAAGCTCCGCAACGGTATTATCGAGGTGTAATATGGTGGAGGGGGGCACCGCACACGGCTAAGAGATCTCAAGGATCAATTGTTTGTCTATGGGGTGCCCCCCTGCCCCCGTATATAAAGGAGCAAGGTGGAGGCCGTCGGCCAAGGAGGAGGGCGCGCCAAGGGGGGAGTCCTACTCCCACCGGGAGTAGGACTCCTCCTTTCCTTGTGGGAGTAGGAGAAGGGAAGGGGAAAGGAGAAAGAAGGAAGGGTGCGCCCCCCTTCCCTAGTCCAATTCGGACCAGACCATGGGGAGGGGTGGGGCCACCTTTTGAGGCCTTTCTCTGCTTTCCCGTATGGCCCATTAAGGCCCAATACGAATTCCCGTAACTCTCCGGTACTCCGAAAAATACCCGAATCACTCGGAACCTTTCCGAAGTCCGAATATAGTCGTCCAATATATCGATTTTTACGTCTCGACCATTTCGAGACTCCTCGTCATATCCCCGATCTCATCCGGGACTCCGAACTCCTTCGGCACATCAAAACTCAATAAAACTGTCATCGTAATGTTAAGCGTGCGGACCCTACGGGTTCGAGAACTATGTAGACATGACCGATACACGTCTTCGGTCAATAACCAATAGCGGGACCTGGATGCCCATATTGGCTCCCACATATTCTACGAAGATCTCTATCGGTCAGACCGCATAACAACATACGTTGTTCCCTTTGTCACCGGTATGTTACTTGCCCGAGATTTGATCGTCCGTATCTCGATACCTAGTTCAATCTCGTTACCGGCAAGTCTCTTTACTCGTTCCGTAACACATCATCCCGCAACTAACTCATTAGTCACAATGCTTGCAAGGCTTATAGTGATGTGCATTACCGAGTGGTCCCAGAGATACCTCTCCGACAATTGGAGTGACAAATCCTAATCTCGAAATACGCCAACCCAACAAGTACCTTTGGAGACACCTGTAGAGCACCTTTATAATCACCCATTTATGTTGTGACGTTTGGTAGCACACAAAGTGTTCCTCCGGTAAACGGGAGTTGCATAATCTCATAGTCATAGGAACATGTATAAGTCATGAAGAAAGCAATAGCAACATAATAAACGATCGAGTGCTAAGCTAACGGAATGGGTCAAGTCAATCCCATCATTCTCCTAATGATGTGATCCCGTTAATCAAATGACAACACATGTCTATGGCTAGGAAACATAACCATCTTTGATCAACGAGCTAGTCAAGTAGAGGCATACTAGTGACACTCTGTTTGTCTATGTATTCACACATGTATCAAGTTTCCGGTTAATACAATTCTAGCATGAATAATAAACATTTATCATGATATAAGGAAATAAATAATAACTTTATTATTGCCTCTAGGGCATATTTCCTTCAGTCTCCCACTTGCACTAGAGTCAATAATCTAGTTCACATCGCCATGTGATTTAACATCAATAGTTCACATCACCATGTGATTAACAGCCATAGTTCACATCGTCATGTGACCAACACCCAAAGGGTTTACTAGAGTCAGTAATCTAGTTCACATCGCTTATGTGATTAACACCCAAAGAGTACTAAGGTGTGATCATGTTTTGCTTGTGAGATAATTTTAGTCAACGGGTCTGTCACATTCAGATCCGTAAGTATTTTGCAAATTTCTATGTCTATAATGCTCTGCACGGAGCTACTCTAGCTAATTGCTCCCACTTTCAATATGTATCTAGACCGAGACATAGAGTCATCTAGATTTGTGTCAAATCTTGCATCGACGTAACCCTTTACGACGAACCTTTTGTCACTTCCATAATCGAGAAACATATCCTTATTCCAGTAAGGATAATTTTGACCGCTGTCCAGTGATCTACTCCTAGATCACAATTGTACTCCCTTGCCAAAATCAGTGTAGGGTATACAATAGATCTGGTACACAGCATGGCATACTTTATAGAACCTATGGCTGAGGCATAGGGAATGACTTTCATTCTCTTTATATCTTCTGCCGTGGTCGGGCTTTGAGTCTTACTCAATTTCACACCTTGTAACACAGGCAAGAAACTCTTTCTTTGACTGTTCCATTTTGAACCACTTCAAAATCTTGTTAAGGTATGTACTCATTGAAAAAACTTATCAAGCGTCTTGATCTATCTCTATAGATCTTGATGCTCAATATGTAAGCAGCTTCACCGAGGTCTTTCTTTGAAAAACTTCTTTCAAACACTCCTTTATGCTTTGTAGAATAATTCTACATTATTTCCGATCAACAATATGTCATCCACATATACTTATCAGAAATGTTGTAGTGCTCCCACTCACTTTCTTGTAAATACAGGCTTCACCGCAAGTCTGTATAAAACTATATCCTTTGATCAACTTATCAAAGCGTATATTCCAACTCCGAGATACTTGCATCAGTCCATAGATGGATCGCTGGAGCTTGCATATTTTGTTAGCACCTTTAGGATTGACAAAACCTTCTGGTTGCATCATATACAACTCTTCTTTAATAAATCCATTAAGGAATGCAGTTTTGTTTATCCATTTGCCAGATTTCATAAAATGCGGCAATTGCTAACATGATTCGGACAGACTTAAGCATAGATACGAGTGAGAAACTCTCATCGTAGTCAACACCTTAAACTTGTCGAAAACCTTTTGCGACAATTCTAGCTTTGTAGATAGTAACACTACTATCAGCGTCCGTCTTCCTCTTGAAGATCCATTTAATCTCAATGGCTCGCCGATCATTGGGCAAGTCAATCAAAGTCCATACTTTGTTCTCATACATGGATCTCATCTCAGATTTCATGGCCTCAAGCCATTTTGCGGAATCTGGGCTCACCATCGCTTCTTCATAGTTCGTAGGTTCGTCATGGTCTAGTAACATAACCTCCAGAACAGGATTACCGTACCACTCTGGTGCGGATCTTGATCTAGTTGACCTATGAGGTTCAGTAATAACTTGATCTAAAGTTTCATGATCATCATCATTAACTTCCTCACTAATTGGTGTAGGTGTCGCAGAAAATGATTTATGTGATGATCTACTTTCCAATAAGGGAGCAGGTACAGTTACCTCATCAAGTTCTACTTTCCTCCCACTCACTTCTTTCAAGAGAAACTCCTTCTCTAGAGAGGATCCATTCTTAGCAACGAATATCTTGCCTTCAGATCTGTGATAGAAGGTGTACCCAACAGTCTCCTTTGGGTATCCTATGAAGACACATTTCTCCGATTTAGGTTCGAGCTTATCAGGTTGAAGTTTCTTCACATAAGCATCGCAACCCCAAACTTTAAGATATGACAACTTTGGTTTCTTGCCAAACCATAGTTCATAAGGTGTCGTTTCAACGGATTTTGATGGTGCCCTATTTAACGTGAATGCAGCTATCTCTAATGCATAACCCCAAAACGATAGTGCTGGATCGGTAAGAGACATCATATATTGCACCATATCTAATAAAGTACGGTTACGATGTTCGGACACACCATTACTATGGTGTTCCAGGTGGCGTGAGTAGTGAAACTATTTCACATTGTTTTTACTGAAGGCCAAACTCGTAACTCAAATACTCTTCTCCACGATCAGATCGTAGAAACTTTATTTTCTTGTTACGATGATTTTCCACTTCACTCTGAAATTATATGAACTTTTCAAATGTTTCAGACTTCTGTTTCATTAAGTAGATATACCCATATCTGCTCAAATCATCTGTGAAGGTCAGAAATTAATGATACCTGCTACGAGCCTCAATATTCATCGGACCACATACATCTGTATGTATGATTTCCAACAAATCTGTTGCTCTCTCCATAGTTCCGGAGAACGGCGTTTTAGTCATCTTGCCCATGAGGCACGATTCGCAAGCATCAAGTGATTCATAATCAAGTGATTCCAAAATCCCATCAGTATGGAGTTTCTTCATGCGCTTTACACCAATATGACCTAAACGGCAGTGCCACAAATAAGTTGCACTATCATTATTAACTTTGCATCTTTTGGCTTCATTATTATGAATATGTGCATCACTACGATCGAGATCCAACAAACCATTTGATTGGGTGTATGACCATAGAAGGTTTTATTCATGTAAACAGAACAACAATTATTCTCTAATTTAAATGAATAACTGTATTGCAACAAACATGATCAAATCATATTCATGCTCAACGCAAACACCAAATAACACTTATTTAGTTTCAACACTAATCCCGAAAGTATAGGGAGTGTGCGATGATGATCATATCAATCTTGGAACTACTTCCAACACACATCGTCACCTCGCCTTTTACTAGTCTCTGTTTATTCTGCAACTCCTGTTTGGAGTTACTACTCTTAGCAACTGAACCAGTATCAAATACCGAGGGGTTGCTATAAACACTAGTAAAGTACACATCAATAACATGTATATCCAATATACCTTTGTTCACTTTGCCATCCTTCTTATCCACCAAATAGTTGGGGTAGTTCCGCTTCCAGTGACCAGTCCCTTTGCAGTAGAAGCACTTAGTCTCAGGCTTAGGACCAGACTTAGGCTTCTTCACTTGAGCAGCAACTTGCTTGCCATTCTTCTTGAAGTTCCCCTTCTTCCCTTTGCCCTTTTCTTGAAACTAGTGGTCTCGTCAACCATCAACACTTGATGTTTTTCTTGATTTCTACCTTCATCGATTTCAGCATCACGAAGAGCTCGGGAATTACTTTCGTCATCCCTTGCATACTATAGTTCATCACGAAGTTCTAACTTGGTGATGGTGACTAGAGAATTCTGTCAATCACTATTTTATCTGGAAGATTAACTCCCACTTGATTCAAGCGATTGTAGTACCCAGACAATCTGAGCACATGCTCACTGCTTGAGCTATTCTCCTCCATCTTTTAGCTATAGAACTTGTTGGAGACTTCATATCTCTCAACTCGGGTATTTGCTTGAAATATTAACTTCAACTCCTGGAACATCTCATATGGTCCATGACGTTCAAAACGTCTTTGAAGTCCTGATTCTAAGCTGTTAAGCATGGTGCACTAAACTATCAAGTAGTCATCATATTGAGCTAGCCAAACGTTCATAACGTCTGCATCTACTCCTGCAATAGGTCTGTCACCTAGCGGTGCATCACGGACATAATGTTTCTATGCAGCAATGAGGATAATCCTCAGATCACGGATCCAATCCGCATCTTTGCTACTAACAATTTTCAACATAATTTTTCTCTAGGAACATATCAAAAATAAACACAGGACTAAGTTCATGATAAATTTAATTTCAATTAATCATATTACTTAAAAACTCCCACTTAGATAGATATCCCTCTAATCCTCTAAGTGATCACGTGATCCATATCAACTAAACCATGTCCGATCATCATGTGAGATGGAGTAGTTTCAATGGTGAACATCACTATGTTGATCATATCTACTATATGATTCACGCTCGACCTTTCGGTCTCCGTGTTCCGAGGCCATATCTGTTATATGCAAGGCTCGTCAAGTTTAACCTGAGTATTCCGCGTGTGCAACTGTTTTGCACCCGTTGTATTTGAACGTAGAGCCTATCACACCCGATCATCACGTGGTGTCTCAGCACGAAGAACTTTCGCAACGGTGCATACTCAGGGAGAACACTTATACTTTGATAATTTAGTGAAGGATCATCTTATAATGCTACCGTCAAACAAAGCAAGATAAGATGCATAAAGGATTAACATCACATGCAATCAATATAAGTGATATGATATGGCCATCATCATCTTGTGCTTGTGATCTCCATCTCCGAAGCACCGTGCTTGTGATCTCCATCTCCGAAGCACCGTCATGATCACCATCGTCACCGGCGCGACACCTTGATCTCCACCGTAGTATCGTTGTCGTCTCGCCAACTTATTGCTTAGTGATAAAGTAAAACAATTACATGGCGATTGCATTGCATACAATAAAGCGACAACCATATGGCTCCTGCCAGTTGCCGATAACTCGGTTACAAAACATGATCATCTCATACAATAAAATATAGCATCATGTCTTGACCATATCACATCACAACATGCCCTGCAAAAACAAGTTAGATGTCCTCTACTTTGTTGTTGCAAGTTTTACGTGGCTGCTACGGGCTTAGCAAGAACCGTTCTTACCTACGCATCAAAACCACAACGATAGTTTGTCAAGTTGGTGCTGTTTTAACCTTCGCAAGGACCGGGCGTAGCCACACTCGGTTCAACTAAAGTGAGAGAGACAGACACCCGCCAGTCACCTTTCAGCAACGAGTGCTCGCAGCGGTGAAACCAGTCTCGCGTAAGCGTACGCGTAATGTCGGTCCGGGCCGCTTCATCTCACAATACCGCTGAACCAAAGTATGACATGCTGGTAAGCAGTATGACTTATATCGCCCACAACTCACTTGTGTTCTACTCGTGCATAGCATCAACGCATAAAACCAGGCTCTGATACCACTGTTGGGGAACGTAGTAATTTCAAAAAAATTCCTACGCACACGCAAGATCATGGTGATGCATAGCAACGAGAGGGGAGAGTGTTGTCCACGTACCCTCGTAGACCGAAAGCGGAAGCGTTAACACAACGTGGTTGATGTAGTCGTACGTCTTCACGATCCGACCGATCAAGTACCGAACGCACGGCACCTCCGAGTTCAGCACACGTTCAGCTCGATGACGTCCCTCGAACTCCGATCCAGCCGAGTGTTGAGGGAGAGTTTCGTCAGCACGACGGCGTGGTGACGATGATGATGTTCCACCGACGCAGGGCTTCGCCTAAGCTCCGCAACGGTATTATCGAGGTGTAATATGGTGGAGGGGTGCACCACACACGGCTAAGAGATCTGAAGGATCAATTGTTTGTCTATGGGGTGCCCCCTGCCCCCGTATATAAAGGAGCAAGTGGGAGGCCGTCGGCCAAGGAGGAGGGCGCGCCAAGGGGGGAGTCCTACTCCCACCGGGAGTAGGACTCCTCCTTTCCTTGTGGGAGTAGGAGAAGGGAAGGGGAAAGGAGAAAGAAGGAAGGGTGCGCCCCCCTTCCCTAGTCCAATTCGGACCAGACCATGGGGAGGGGTGCGGCCACCTTTTGCGGCCTTTCTCTCCTTTCCCGTATGGCCCATTAAGGCCCAATACGAATTCCCATAACTCTCCGGTACTCCGAAAAATACCCGAATCACTCGGAACCTTTCCGAAGTCCGAATATAGTCGTCCAATATATCGATTTTTACGTCTCGACCATTTCGAGACTCCTCGTCATATCCCCGATCTCATCCGGGACTCCGAACTCCTTCGGCACATCAAAACTCAATAAAACTGTCATCGTAACGTTAAGCGTGCGGACCCTACGGGTTCGAGAACTATGTAGACATGACCGAGACACGTCTCCGGTCAATAACCAATAGCGGCACCTGGATGCACATATTGGCTCCCACATATTCTACGAAGATCTATATCGGTCAGACCGCATAACAACATACGTTGTTCCCTTTGTCACCGGTATGTTACTTTCCCGAGATTTGATCGTCGGTATCTCAATACCTAGTTCAATCTCGTTACCGGCAAGTCTCTTTACTCGTTCCGTAACACATCATCCCGCAACTAACTCATTAGTCACAATGCTTGCAAGGCTTATAGTGATGTGCATTACCGAGTGGGCCCAAAGATACCTCTCCGACAATTGGAGTGACAAATCCTAATCTCGAAATACGCCAACCCAACAAGTACCTTTGGAGACACCTGTAGAGCACCTTTATAATCACCCATTTACGTTGTGACGTTTGGTAGCACACAAAGTGTTCCTCCGGTAAACGGGAGTTGCATAATCTCATAGTCATAGGAACATGTATAAGTCATGAAGAAAGCAATAGCAACATACTAAACGATCGAGTGCTAAGCTAACAGAATGGGTCAAGTCAATCACATCATTCTCCTAATGATGTGATCCCGTTAATCAAATGACAACTCATGTCTATGGCTAGGAAACATAACCATCTTTGATCAACGAACTAGTCAAGTAGAGGCATACTAGTGACACTCTGTTTGTCTATGTATTCACACATGTATCAAGTTTCCGGTTAATACAATTCTAGCATGAATAATAAACATTTATCATGATATAAGGAAATAAATAATAACTTTATTATTGCCTCTAGGGCATATTTCCTTCAGAAACAGCTGCCGAGTCTTCCCTGCCTCCGTGTTGTTCTCTTCCTAGGCCTCGCCGTCGTCCACCGCCCTGGTGCTTTCGGCGCGGCCTGGTCAATGTGGTCAACGACCGACATGCATCTGAAGTGGACTGTACGTGGAGAGGCCGACAGCTGGGTCCATGGCCGCACGCAAAGAAATGCCTCCTTATTACGTGCAAAATAATGATTCCTCCACCTGACATCAGGGACCCACCAAAAGGGCCTCTGTATTTCATGAAAAAAACGTTACCGCCACTAACAGCTCGGACCCACCAGCTATATCTTCGCACGCAAGGAAGTGCCTCCTTATTACGCACAAAAAAAATGAATACTCCCCCTGTTCGCTGGGACCCAGTATAGTGGCAGGCTGACTTGTGGGCCTACTAAGTTGACGGGGACGGAGGGCTTTGTCAACTTAGTCAATATGCACGATTCTAGCTCGAGTGACCGTACGATGTCCATCCAACGGCCATAGTGCTTCTTCAACCTCTGGTCTTCTTGCTCCAGCCGACCAAACCAGCGCCGGTCGTGTCTCGTGCTCCTGCCTCCCGTGGCTGGCTACGATGCGGCGGAGGCCTCACCGCCCCTACTACTCCCACCACTGGCTAGGCCATCACTCTACTCACCCACACCCCCTGTTATTCTGCGGCGACGGCAGCCTCACACCGCAGCGAACCAGTGAACCCTCGTACTCCTCTACGCGTGGGCATCCACTTCCGTGTCTTCCCTGGCTCCGCGTCGTCCCCTTCCTAGGCCTCGCCGTCGTCCACCGCCCTGGTGCTCTCGGCGCGGCGTGGTCAACATGGTCAAGGAACGGCTTCCATCAGACATGGACTGTACGTGGAGAGGCTGACAGCTGGGTCCACGGCCGCAGCAAAGAAGTGCCTCCTTATTACGTGCAAAATAATTATTCCTCCACCTGAAAGCGGGGACCCACCGGACGGGCCACCGTATTTCACTAAAAAACGTTTCCCCCCTGACTGCTGGGACCCACCAGTTACATCTTCGCACGCAAGGAAGTGCCTGACAGTCGGGACCCACCTGGTCGAAGCGTACATAGCGTTGTCATTCTGGTCGCGAACGTGTACGTACATATATATAGGTGGATGTAGAGGCGCGCACGTAGCATGTACACGTACGTACAATGGCCGGGGTGCAAGAAAGAAAATACGGCCACGTATGTGTACATACGGGCGGGGTCTCGAACGCCTACTCGCGCATACGTACGGCCAGGGCTCGTGGCCATGGCTGGGTCGGAACGGAGAAACAACGTTGTCGTCGTGTTCATGGGGAGGCAATGGAATGCGTCGTGTTCATGGGGAGGCAACGGAATGCGTCGTGTTCATGGGGAGGCAACGGAATGCGTCGTGTTCATCAGGAGGCAACGGAACGCGTGGGAGCCAACCGGCTGGGTCGGAACGGAATGCGTGGTCGTGTTCATCGGGAGGGCTTGGACGGAACATGCGATGGAAACGAGGCCTGGCGTACCGCAAAACGGAGGAAACAGACCTCCTACGTTCGGAACGGGGTCCTGTTGATCGAGAGGGGTGTGGCGTACCGCAAAATGGAGGAAACGGACCTCCTATGGTCGAAACGGGGGTTCTGTTGATCGGGAGGGGTGTGGCGTACCGCAAAACGGACGAAACATGCCTCCTACGGTCGAAACGGGGGTCCTTATGATCGGGAGGGGTGTGGCGTACCGCAAAACGGACGAAACGGACCTCCTACGGTCGTAATGGGGGTCCTGTTCATCGGGAGGGGTGTGGCGTACCGCAAAACGGAGGAAACGGACCTCCTATGGTCGAAACGGGGGTCCTGTTGATCGGGAGGGGTGTGGCGTACCGCAAAACGGATGAAACAGGCCTCCTACGGTCGAAATGGGGGTCCTGTTGATCGGGAGGGGTGTGGCGTACCGCAAAACGGACGAAACGGACCTCCTACGGTCGAAATGGGGGTCCTGTTCATCGGGAGGGGTGTGGCGTACCGCAAAACGGGACTCCACGAGATACTGTTCATCTCCACCGTTGACCTCCTCCAGCCTCCACGGGCTACCGTCGACCTCCTCCAGCCTCCACGGGCTCCTGTTCATCCAGCCTCCACCGCGCGCTACTCCACCGGCTACTGTTCAACCACCCCTCCACGGGCACCCCTCCACCGTCTACTGTTCATCCAGCCCTCCACACCACGGGGTCCTGTTCAACCACCCCTCCACGGGCACCCCTCCACCGTCTACTGTTCATCCAGCCCTCCACACCACGGGGTCCTGTTCATCCAGAGGCAACGCCACCGCTCACTGTTCATCCACCCCCCCCCCCCCCCGCAACGCTCACTGTTCATCCAATCGATCAGCTTCAGTTAGCAACAGTAGCGAAGGAATCGCTCGATCGGGTTCAGTTAACAGCCATCGATCGATCGCTCGGGTTCAGTAACGCGTAGCCTGCAGTGCAATCGCTCGGGTTCAGTTAGAGCCCAACGCCTCGCCCGGGTTCAGTTAGAGCCAACGCCTCGCATACACGCGCGTACGTGTACGAGAGAAACGCGCATCGCTCGGCCTCCGACCTCCCACCGTAACCGAGAACTCCCCGAAATTTTCCTCCCCCTCGCTTCTACCACGGTTTTTTCCGTCATGGACGGCCCAAAGAATGTCATGCAGCTGCGTCTCCGGCCCGCCCTGGACGAAAAGCCCATTTTCGGTCATGATTTTTTGTCATAGAAGTAGGAGCCCACCACATCTATGATGATACCGGGTTTTGTCACAATTATCGTCATAGAAGTGTCATATGTATGACAGAAAAAATTTCGTTCGGCCCAAAATGTCACGGATGTGTCCTTTTCTTGTAGTGAAATCGGCGGTGTAATTCGGCACCTTGCGCGGGCCCTTGAAATCCTTGGGCAGGCGCACATTGCGCAACGCTGGGACAAGACATGGCACTCCCAAGGAACTAGAGGTAACTCCTTGTTCCACTGATGTGGTTGGACGAACCGGAGTAAGCTGACGGGCTTCATGCTGCGCCGCTAACTCGGCCTCTCTGCATGCCCGAGCCCGGGTCACCACCTCCTGAGCATCACCAGCACCACCCGCCGGGTTATTACCACGGGGCTGATCACGGTTCCGCGCATTGCTTGACACTGCCGGTTCATCCATACGCCTGCTGTAACTCCTGCTTGGACGTGGAGTGGAATGAATCCGATCACGAATAAGCCTCCTGTTGAATCAAGGCTGTCTGAAGAAGCTCCATAACCCGACGCGTCTCGACTGCCGCTGGAGAATCGCCTTCGATCGGGATGGCTGCCAGCCGTGAAGCGGCAGCGACAATGTTGTCCATCGGGTTAGAATAATGACCCGGTGGCGTGGGGACATGCGGTGCCACAATATTGTCCTGACGATGCGGATCCACCAAACGTGGCTGAACTGGCGCTCCTGCCCCGGTGCCCCCATCCGGTTTACCACCGGCGGATTACTAGTCCCTGCTCCTGGGGTATTAAAGAGATTTCTAGCATCCTAAACCGGCGGCAGGCGAGATCGATGCCTCCTCTTCAGGACATTGTTCGACGCACTCTGATCCAGCATAATCCGGTAAGCTTGTGCATCCAAAGCGGCCCGCTCCGCGGCTATCCTGGTATCCTCAGCTGCTAAGTCGGCTTTGGCCTAGGTGATCTGATCTTTCACTTTAGCGGTTTCCACATTGTGTGCATCCTGATCCGCCGGGTTAACCTCCGCCATCAGCGTTGCCAACGCGTCAAACAAATCAGATAGAACCTGAGCTGGTAGTCGCAGAGGGCCTCCTGCCCCGGCTGCTGCCGCCGCCGCTGATCCGGAAATCATCGCCGCTGTGGTCGAAGAGTGGAGCGCCGGTTGCGTGTCGGACATGAAAATCGCAACCCGGTTTGTCACATCAAAGGGGTCCGGAATACTGTCGCCATCGGAACAGCCCCCAATCCGTCCATCTTGTAACTGATATAACGACTCGGTCTCTCCGGTTGATGACTCATCACCGGAATAAACGATGGTCTCACCACCAGATTCCGATCTATCCTCAGATCCCCCTCCATGGATAACTCCCACGAAGGCACGCTTCATGACAGGCTTGACCCGGGCAGATCTCGCACGCTGAGCCGTCTCGACGAGGTCGGTGCAGATGTCCGGCTCAGGACCCGTTTCGCCGATCTTGCCAATGAAGACATGTATGCCACCAAAGGGGACCCGGTACCCATACTCGATTGAGCCGGCCTCGGGGCCCCAGCCTGCATCGTCGATGTAGAGCTTGCCGCGATGACTTTTGGTCATCCGGCCCACAGCGTAACCCTTGAGTCCTTCGAAGTTGCCCTCCAAGAACATGAAACCATCGTGCGATAGCTCCACAGTGGGCGCCAACTGTCGTGGTTTTGTCACGGCAGATGTCCTAGAGAAAGGACTTAGTCGTGGAGCCATCGCTACGGGTTAGGTTAAAGGGGTTAAAGCGGACAAGGGACGCAAGAGAGTTTTATACTAGTTCGGCCCCTTACGGTGAAGGTAAAAGCCTACGTCTAGTTGTGATGGAATTGATGGGGTTTCGATGACCAGGGAGCGAATACGCTTTGTTTGAGTCTCGAGGTGTTGTCTGTTGTTCCTGAACCGCCGCCAGGTCG
The DNA here is from genome assembly GCF_018294505.1 of Triticum aestivum. Classification (NCBI taxonomy): domain Eukaryota; kingdom Viridiplantae; phylum Streptophyta; class Magnoliopsida; order Poales; family Poaceae; genus Triticum; species Triticum aestivum. The sequence goes on from NC_057796.1 coordinate 475,423,348, forward strand.
TCCCCTTATATACATGGGTTGACGCCCGTCGGTTTACAGACTCCGAGGCCGGCTCATAATCGTGTTCGGCTCGGTCTCTGCTACCTCTATCTTACAACAGAAGTTTACATATCAATGCCGGTTTGTGTCTACAGGCCTTAAACCGGCTTTGGGCCCTGGGCCTTCATGAAGCGTCACCGTATGTCTTCATAGGCTTCAGATACAGATGAACTACTTATGGGGTTAACCCGGCCTCTCCTGGCCGGTTTACGCCCAATGGTAATATCCCCAACACATATTAAGAAGGAAGTAAATCTTCATAGACCCGATACGTCGGAAGCTGGCCGTAAGGCACGCTCCTGCCTCTGCGTTTTCGATGACGTCACGTTTAGTGCCAGCGGGGTCGACGTAATGTTCGGTTTTCTGATGTTTTTGTTGTCAGCAACTTTCTTAACATGTTACGCACGACAGAGGTACGGTTTTACCCGACGAACTGGAGGCACGGACGTGATTCTAAGGGAGGTAGGGACGCGAAGGATCGTGATGCAAGCACATGAAGGTGTGCCTCTATTTTTAAGAAGCTTTCATGGACACGTTTTCATTGCGGGGGCCATGGCCTATGAGTTTCATGTGTCTTCGAAGGCATTCGGCCTCATTAACGGACGTGAAGTCAATTTAGGCACGGTCTCCATAGGAGTGGAGGCACCGAAGTGCCTTCGTGGGTGTTTTAAGTAGTTGGTGTTATTGACGGACAACCGTGCCTCTGTAGTGTTCTTCTCTGAGAGTCACGGGCGTAAGCAATGTTTTCCAAGGAGAATAAACACCTAACTACCTCTGTATTCAAAGTGTTTTTCCAAAGTGTTCCATACGAACGATTTTTAATATTTGTGTGTGCAATGGTTGTTAGAACATTGTGCACTGCTTTTAGGAGCATTCTGTAATTGTTGTCCCTACATTTCGATGCTGCGTCCACAAAGGTACTAGTGCAGTGCATGCTCGTCATTTTTGTGGATTGCTATGTGTACCTGCTTTGTGCGTTACGCTAATCGTATAGTATCTGTACTGTGTTTATATTTTTCAGTTCACGCCAATATATTCTAATAATAGAAAACTGCAACATTGCACTGGAAATAAACTTGTTCAGAAGATATGCAAACTGGAAGCAAACTACAAGGTTAACTGCGACAGAAGCAAATCTAAATTTAGAACAAGCAAACGGCAGTCTTGAGAGAAAGCAAATCTAACGGGAAATCTAGAATGGCATGAGCAATCTTCTAGTTACTTTTCTTGGCCGGGACCACCTGCTTCAGTAGTCGTAGTCGCCCCAGGACCTTGCGCGCTTCCTGGTCTGCTCCTTGTCGAGTTTTTCCCGGCGGAGGCCTTCCTGGATGATGGTGAGGCGGCTCCATATCTCGTACGCAGCGTAAGCATCTTTTGCCGCGTACTCGATGTGCCTCATGGATAGGGGCATGCGCGTCCAGCGCTGGTGCTCTGCTTTGGTGAGCTTCTTCTTCATGTTGTTGTAGTAGTCATGGACAAGGATGCCTGAGACATCCCCAAGGGAGTCCAGAGGCTTGGTTGCTGTAGGCACCCTCCATTCCTTCTGGATGTCGACGAAGTGGGCGATCTCTAGTCCAATGCACCCGAGCATCTCTATGTCGCCGTCGATGGAGAAGCCAGCAAATGTGTATCTGGGGTCAGCGAGGAAGTTGTCGAACCTGGTGCAGTTCTTGTCGGCGGAGCTCAGTTGGAAGAGCAACACCGGATGATCCTTGCCGACGGAGAGCTAGACGAGGGCTGGTTTCTTATCTTTGCCAACGTCATTGGTGTACTCCACATCAACTCCGACGATCTTGTGGCGCTCGAATTCGAGGTGTCGCTTGTACTGCTCGATGGTGGTCGCCGCCTTGTGCAAGTCGTTGGTGTGGATCACGTGCAACTTGGTGTTGCCGCGGGCCTGCACCTCCAGGAATTCCTTGATCAATCCCATGGCCTGGAGCAGTTGGTCCTCCTGCAACCAGGTTTTTCATGGGGAACAATGAGTGGGAGAGCAATGGCGATTTCTGTTGTTTGTGTGTAAGAATGCCGCGGCGGAAGTCTAAATTTAAGGGCGGGGAAGCGGCAAAGGAGTGCACGATCTCACTGTCGATGCAGTTGTGCACATCGTGGGTTCTGGATCGTGGTTTCATCTCCCTGGTGGTGCGGTTGTGTCGGGTGGTAGGTGCGACATATGCCAACGGGTGGCTTATCATTGTGGGAGCCAGTAAGACATCGCCGGTGCCTGGAAACGGGATAAGGCAAAGACATGCACGCCGGCGAATCTTACCCAGGTTCGGGGCTCTCCGTGGAGATAATACCCCTAGTCTTGCTCTGCGGGGTCTCCGCATGATCACTAGATCAACACAAGTGGCTACAAGTGGCTCCTTGAGCTGTTTGGATAGAGGAAGAAGGGCAAGGCTAGCTCTCCTCTTCTCTCTATGTGGTGTCTAAAACTCTAAGAGATCAACCCTTTGCATGGGTGCCCTGGGGGGTTTATATAGGCCTACCCCCTAGGGGTATAATGGTAATTTGGCTGGATGTGGGTCTAGGCCGTCAGTGTCTGTACCCGCCGGCTTCTCCGCCGGCCGCTGGGGCCCGCCGACTGGGGGGTCCCGCCGGCTGATGGTTACTGTAGCCTCGCCCCTGATGACGAGGGCTTTGCCGAGGTATGCATGGCTACAGTGCCGCCGTCCGGCAGACCCTCACTGTAGACTTACCTCGTCTTGTCTCCTTAATGATGCACATACTTCGAGGGAGTGAGATAGCCGGCTATTGGGAGCCGGCTACACCCTAGGCCGACTGGAGGGGGGTTTGGCCGCCTTCGAGCGTCTCTCTCGCTGAAGGGGCCCGCCGCCCGCGGGCCATACTGACAGCCTGTCGTGGGTGGCGTCATGATCAACATGGCTACAGTGCCGCGCCGAACGGGGGATGGCCGACCCGTATGGTGCACTGTGGCCGTGCGTGCTCCGGGATTCGGGGGTGGCAGACTTTATTGTAGCCACGCCCCGTCTTGTCACTGTTATGTGGGTGCAGTCCTTGAGGGTGCAATCTTGGCCGCTTGCCGGGAGCCGACCCTCTTGTGGCAGGCATCGTGGAGTCGGTCTTCTTGTGGCTTTCTTCGTGAGGGTTTCAGGGTCAGGCCGCCTTCCAGTAGTCGGCCTGTGAGATAGCCGGCCAGGGGAAGGCGGCCCTGTGCTTTGGGTGCTTGAAGGCTCGATCGGCCCGATAATTTTTGAAAAGCCAGGGGGAGTCGGTTAGGCTACCCGTGGTCATTTACTCTGACAGTAGTCCCCGAAGCTGGTTGGGCTTCGCGGCTTCCTATCTTGAGGAGCTAGCAGCTAGGATCCGGCTTTGATCAGGTGCGCCGTCTTGGTGAGGCTTCGAAATATGAAGGCGGGAATCAGCTGGCGCGCGCGCCTGCTTGCGGGCCGGCCGCTTGCCGCCCGCGCACCACGTGGCGCCCTCCGGCTGGGAGAGCCTGCCAGCCCACGCGCGTGATGGGACGCCGCCGCAGGCCGGGGCCCACCACTTCCACGCCTCGGCCCGGGTGTGGATCTTCTATGGCCCAAAACGGGCCATTCTGTAACGCCCACGATCCGGCTATATCTCCCACGTGTCGAGGCACGACTTAGAGGCATAACCGCATTGTGGTTTTGTTGCAAGAAGGGTCATCTTCACACAATCCCATGTAATGAACAAGAATGGGATAAAGAGTTGGCTTACAATCGCCACTTCACACAATACATTAATAAATCATACATCAATCAGAGATACACACATAGGTCCGACTACGGAACCAAAATAAAAGAAGACAACCCAACTGCTAGATCCCTGATCGTCCCCAACTGGGCACCACTACTGATCAACATGAAAAGAAGCAACACAACGGACAAGATCTTCATCGAGCTCCCACTTGAGCTCGGTTGCGTCACCCGCACTGGTATCCCTGGCACCTGCAACTGTTTTGGAAGTATCTGTGAGTCACGAGGACTCAGCAATCTCACACCCGCGAGATCAAGACTATTTAAACTCAAAGGAAAGGATGGGGTAATGAGGTGGAGCTGCAGCAAGCACTAGCATATATGGTGGCTAACATACGCAAATGAGAGCGAGAAGAGAAGCAACGGAACGGTCGTGAACTAGCAATGATCAAGAAGTGATCCTGAACTCCTACTTACGTCAAACATAACCCAGAAACCGTGTTCACTTCCCGGACTCCGCCGAGAAGAGACCATCACGGCTACACACGCGGTTGATGCGTTTTAATTAAGGTCAAGTGTCAAGTTCTCTACAACCGGATATTAACAAATTCCCATCTGCCTCATAACCGCGGGCACAGCTTTCGAAAGATAATACCCTGCAGGGGTGTCCCAACTTAGCCCATCATAAGCTCTCACGGTCAACGAAGGATAAACCTTCTCCCGGAAAGACCCGATCAGTCTCGGAATCCCGGTTTACAAGACATTTCGACAATGGTAAAACAAGACCAGCAAAGCCGCCCGAATGTGCCGACAAATCCCGATAGGAGCTGCACATATCTCGTTCTCAGGGCACACCGGATTGTCCAAGCTTCCGGTAGGCCAGCCCAGAGTTGCCCCTGGTGGCCACCGGCGACTGACGGGTTGGACCAACACTCAGAGGAGCACTGGCCCGGGGGTTTAAAATAAAGATGACCCTTGAGTCTGCAGAACCCAAGGGAAAAAGGCTTAGGTAGGCAAATGGTAAAACCAAGGTTGGGCCTTGCTGGAGGAGTTTTATTCAAAGCGAACTGTCAAGGGGGTCCCATAAATCACCCGACCGCGTAAGGAACGCAAAATCAAGGAACAAGACACCGGTATGACGGAAACTAGGGCGGCAAGAGTGGAACAAAACACCAGGCATAAGGCCGAGCCTTCCACCCTTTACCAAATATATAGATGCATTAATAATATAAGAGATATTGTGATATCCCAACATAAACATAAACCAACATGGAGCAATCTTCATCTTCACCTGCAGCTAGCAACGCTATAAGAGGGGCTGAGCAAAGCGGTAACATAGCCAAACAATGGTTTGCTAGGAAGGGTGAAAAGGTTAGGGGCTGACATGGCAGTATGGGAGGCACGATATAGCAAGTGGTAGGTAGTGCGGCATGGCAAAAGAACGAGCAACTAGCAAAGCAAAGATAGAAGTGATTTCGAGGGGTGGTCATCTTGCCTGAGATCCCACAAGGAAGAAGAACGAGTCCATGAAGAAGACAAACAGACGGAGTCGAACGAATCCTCACAACTCCGGAAAGAAACCGAAGCTAACGAGAGAAGCAACCCGGAAAGAAACAAACAACAAAGTAAACAACCATCACAGAAACATGGCATGATGCACAATCAAGTATGATGCATGTTCGGATTAAAAGAGGCATGGCATGGGAAAATGCAACAAACAATACTACAAGTTAAGTGGAGCTCAATATGCAATGAGTTGCATATTGACGAAACACCACATCAATTATTTAGTTCTCTCTTGTTTATGGACCCAACAATATTAAATGTTATAACCATGGCAAGAGGTGAGACATAAGTAAGCTACACATTTTTAGGCAATTTAAATGAGGCCGGAATGACAAACAACAATTCCCGGAAAATCCTCATGTCCATAATTTAGATTTGGTACTGTTCTGCCATAAACACAATTTTAATGTTGTTAAACAGCAAAATGAAGTGCACCAAGTTAAACTAGGCATTTTTCTACCCCATTTACATATATAATTTATTAAAATCCGAGCTACGGTTATTTAGTTATGAAATAAATCATTTTAACATATTATTCGAGCAAAATTAAACAAACAGCAGGTTTAAACATTTTTAACATGGTTGAAAGTGGCCAATTATGAAACTAGATGAAATTCTAAGCATTTTACATGTTTGAATTATTTTAATCCGATGCACGGTTAAGAGTTATTATATGCATGAAGTTCAAGGGTTTTTCTGTAAACTATAAACTCCTGGATAATGCTAAAATCGCAGCGCAGGAAAAAAATAACACGGGCCGCATCTTGCTGGTCCGATAGTGTACAGGAGGGGGTACTGGAGGGGCTTCTCACCCATGGGCTTGGCCCGGTGAGGCAGAGGCGAACTGGGCCGGATCTGGAGAAGGCAAGGGGAGGCTGCTGGCCCAGGCGCGGAGGCCACGCGCGACTGCGGTCAACGGGTGAGCGGGCGAGCTGTTCGCTTCTGAAGAACAGAAGCAGCAGCAGGCGGGACGAGGCGCTGGCTCAGGCAAGCGAAGCAGAGGCGCTAGACTTGACGGGCGGCGCAGATGGTCTCCGGCGAGGGCACCGGTGGCCGGGGACGGGGCCCAGGCGGCGGGATCCGGCCAGAACGGGCAAGGGCGGCGGAGGTGGCTCCTGCAAAAGAACGGCGGCGCAACATAAATCAGATAGAGGGCGAGAGAAGTGGAGGAAGGAGAAGAAGGGAACGGGCCTTGCTGGAGAGGAGGTCGGCGATGCGATGCAGGAGGCGGCTTGGTCTGGTGAGGCAAAGGAGTCGAGGAGAAACTTGGGAAGGCTCGTCTCCTTCTGGAACGAGAGGATGCAGGGGCTCCAGGAGCGCGAGGCCCTTGCTCGGGAGGAGCTGGAGGCCCGCCGGCGGCTTGACTCGGATGACGCGGGGCTCTTCCGCCGTGGGCTCCTGTGGGAGAGAGAGCGAGAGGGAACGGAGAGATGTGAGGCACAGGAAGAAGAAGGGAGGAATAGAAAGGGCAGGGTCACGGGGGCGGCCTAGTCCACGGGTCGCCGACGACGAGGACGCGAGGTGGAGGAGCGCTCGGGCGCTGCTGCTTGCGATGAGGTCGAGGAGGAGGCAGGGCGAGGTGGTGGATGGGTTGGATTGGTGGCTGGATCGGGTGGATCGAGGGGATGCCTCGAGCGCTGGTTGGGTGAGAAGGGGATCTGGGAGGATCCCGAGGAAGACGAGACAGGAGGAGTGGCGGCGGTGGCTGGACAGGGGAGGATCCCTAGAAAATAGGTTTGGTTCAAATGGACTAGGGGTAGACTATATATGTATGGGAAAAGAGGGGAGTTTGGATCATCCGATCAAAATCCGACGGATGAGAATAAATAGGTAGGGAAGTCCAAATAACAAAATGGAGATGTTTTGTAGATGTTAGGGGATGATCCGTACCCAACGATAACAACAAACCGGGTCGGGTACGAGACAACTTTCGGACGCGCGGGAGGGGACTATGCACTGCGCAAGGAGGGGTTAGACGGTCACGGTCAAGAGGGAAGCGAAAAATACGATAGGTCTGAAACGGTCAACGCAGGCAAGGCGATCCGAGGGAAGGTGATGAAGGCAAAGGGAGAAACGTCAACGACGAGCGAATGCAAGTTTTAAAACATGACGGCAACGAAGTGCCAATGCAATGCAAATGATGCGATGATGAATGCAACACACAAATAAAACACACGACGGTCACGCAAAACATGGCAGGCGTCTGGAGCGTCGGTCTCGGGGCGTCACAACACTCCACCACTACAAGAGGATCTCGTCCCAAGATCTAGGATGGCACCGGAGATAAACGGAAGGGGAAGAGCAGAGGTAAAACTAATTTCTTCTTTGACAAATGAGTGAAACCAAAGAACCTTGAGAGGTCGCAAAGCTTGAGGAAATGACACAACCGAGATGAACAAAATTTAAAACACTCCGTTCAGCAAGAGGAACAAGGAACATTGCGAGAACCTTTGTAGGTTGAAGAATCTGAAACGAGAGCTTAACGGATCAAAAGGAATATGAAAGCACACCGGTAGAAAAGAGAAACAAGGAACACCATGTGAACCTTGAGGTTAATTGACACGATAGATATTTAAACCACTCCGGTTAAAACCAAGATAGGGAAGGAATAAGAATGATATAATTTGGGCAGCACTCCGACTGTAAATGGAAGGAATTGCACATGATCTTGACAAGATGAGAGGATACTCGATGAATTTAACAACACATTTCCACCGGAACTGATGAAAGAATGGCACAAGGGGTAAGAAAGATTTCAGGCAGCACTCCGGTTGAGAAGGGAGGCAAAACTTGACAGAATGGAAAGAACTTGAAAAGAGGGCACGACACTCCGGTTGGAAATGGATAAGCATGAAAAGAACACGGTCCTCACAATTCGAGATGATGAGCGAAGAGAGCAACATCACCATGCCTCCGGAAGAAATAAATAATAGAAGATAGATCCTTGAAATAAGAATGGAGAAGAAAATGCCAACTTCTGCCACAAATGAGCTTGGAAAGCATCCTTCCAAGAAGGTTATAACGGAGTTGTTGGAAAAAAACCAACAACAAAAGGATATGATCCTCGTGGGCTTATGGAGACATCTCAAAACATGAGGTGAAAATTTTTCACTAACGGAAAACAATAGATTGGATTGATATGAACAAGGAGACGAGAAACTTATTTCGCCGGGAGGATAAATGAAGAACTTGGGTCATTGATAAGCACCATAATAGCAACATTCCTTAGGAAGGCTTTAGGTGAAACATGACACAAGATAAATCCAACAAAGAGGTTGGTGGATTTCAAATATCTCATTCTTGACAACATGTGAATCATGGAACATGAATGGAAATTATCAAGAAGGACATAACACCACCTCAAAAGATAAGAGAGAAAGAATTGCACTTCAGAATGCAAGATGAAGAATGCTTGAACTCCTCAAAACAAAACATGTGTAGAACACCATGTTTATCTTTGAGTATAGCTTGGCGGATCATAACTTCGAGAGAATTCTTGAAGAACAATTGAAGAATGAAAAGAATCCTTTGATGAACCACCATGTAGAGCCTCCATGAAGAACTCCGGTAATAAAAGAATGATCAAACGAAATGGAAACTTGAAAAGAACTCCGGGAGAAACCTTGCAATGATTAGATGAAGCTTTGAAATGATATAATTGAAATAACTTGGAACTCTGGAAAGAAAAGATGAACAACTTGGAACCGATAGTTTGATATCATGAACGAACTCCGGAAGAAGGAATTAGATCACTTGGATGAAACAATAATAAGAATTATGTTATGCGTATCCTTCACCAATATAAATTGATGACAATCAACGGATTTGGCATACTACTTATTCACGTAGAAAGGGTTAAGATAGATATTGCACAAACTTGTGAAGGTCTTCATCGAACCACCGGTAGGATAGAAACAACGAATAAATTGATATGATAACGAAGGAAGAGAAATCTTGAACGAATCACCGTAAGAATTGAAAATGAAAGTAGCAAAGGCACAATTCAACAGAAAGAATTAGAAAATGAATGAAGATACTTGAGAGAATTTAGAAACACGAGAAGGAAGATATCATGAACTGATTAGAGGAAATTTGAGTGATGCACCGGGAGAATATGGAGAAGAATGAAGAGACATCAATTTAGAATAATTGGAGAACGCAGCTGAAAACTTAGAACGATGAAATCTTCTGAAATGATGGCCTTCGGAGAATCAAACTGAAAACAACTCTGAAATGCTCCGGATGGGTAAGAAAAGAATTCTCACAATCGAAAACAATTATGAGAGGATGGCATAAGCTAGAACTATGAATCTTCAAGAGAACGGACCAAGATTTAGGAGAAATTCTTCTTCGGTCTTCAAATGTTGAGAATGATGACGAGAAACACCACCATGAATTGTTGAGATACTGCGGGATGAAAATTAGAAAGATTGAACCAATAATGAAAAGAGTTTGAAAGATCTTGGAGAAAGACATTTGACTGATAATTCATTCTTACGTCAAACTTTGCAATGAATTAGAGAATAACTCCGGAAAAATTAGATGAGTCAGGTAAGATCCTGGAAAAAAAACCTGTGGGTTAGGGCCCACTCAAAAGAAACACCGTTGGAAAGATTGCTTGAAAGATAGAATACACCGGTTGAATTAAATGGCTTTAATGAGATAACAACCTCAAAATAGCTTGAACAGATTGATAATGGAGACACAAATCTTCTGAGATATCTTGTACACTCCGGAACAATTGAATAGCAAGCGGGGAATGATTAAGAGTTGCACCGGCATGAGAAAACATTTGAAACGAGGAAAGGACATGATCGACAAAGCTTGAATTGAATCCACTGGACAAGAAAAAGAACAAAGAATAATAAACTTGAAGAATATCTTCCTGAGAATCACCAGATAAGAACATTGATGGAAAAGAATGGAGAAACTTCACATGAATAAAATGGATACTTGGTTACGACATCTGATTCCTTGAAGCAAGAGGGTGGGAGGGTGGTAAAACAAAGACAACTTGGGACGGATGAAGCAAACACCATTGCAAAGAACTGAGAATTGATCTCGCGAATGTTGAAAATGATCGGATCCACTTGAAGAGAAACACACCGGTTGGAAAAGAATTGACATGACAATCTCGATAATCAAGAAGGATTATCATCCACATAGAAATATGAGAACACCACTTAGAATAAGGTATGGAATCAACACTTGACTTCGAAGCAACTCGAATACCAGCAAACAAAACAAAACAAAGGATTTGGCTTGCAGAATAAGCCGGAACAAACATATGATAGAGATTTCGTCCGAAGTTTTCGTGGTGGGGCCCACACGGGCTCAATCGTACAGCACCATCATGTACAAGGTTGTGCACATGACATACGAAGCGTCCCCGAGTCGGCATAGCCAAGGACTCTTTAAGACACTACGAGACCACTGTAAAACCAACCGTGTACAGGCGGACCACTAGACGTCGAACCCCAATCTCATATCATGCGTCTGTCGGAAAGATATCCTAAGAGCTACTTGAATTCCCACTTATAAACTCCCGAAACTTTCTGGTTATGCAATCTGGTGTTGGGGATACAGGGGACACAAAATATATCACCCAAACTAACAATACCTAGATCCAGCTGTATCCATCCGTCAACACATAACCAAGAAAACTCCGGAAATCGTTTACCTCAACCTTCGAAAAGCATCCGTTATACGAGTTATGGCAATACTCCCGAACTCCCGCCCCCCAGTACTGGGTGGCGTCGAGGTGATCTCACCAACAACTGCATAAAAGAGATTTCGATGTCGGCGAAACTCAGGTATTCCAGAACTGCAACGATAAAATTGTGACGACAACACCTCGGAGCTCAACTCCCCGGGACACTGCCACAACCCCTAAATGTCAGGAGGCACCAAGAACAATGTTCTCGTCACAAAACCATCGGAACGATTCCAAGATACCCGCGTGATCCTAAAAATTTTTTAGTGAAATTTGAGGAGAGAAAAGTCAAAACTTCTACGTCAGGAGACCTCACCAGAGCGACGAAGGGACTGAGGAGTAAAAAGAATCCTACTCTCCGATATATATAATCCTAAGACTCAAAACATTTTTGTTCTAGACTCAACAACGCCAGCGATTCGATCAAGCAGGGGGCTCCTAAGTCGGGGATGGCTCTGATTACCAACTTGTAACGCCCACGATGCGGCTATATCTCCCACGTGTCGAGGCATGACTTAGAGGCATAACCGCATTGTGGTTTTGTCGCAAGAAGGGTCATCTTCACACAATCCCATGTAATGAACAAGAATGGGATAAAGAGTTGGCTTACAATCGCCACTTCACACAATACATTAATAAATCATACATCAATCAGAGATACACACATAGGTCCGACTACGGAACCAAAATAAAAGAAGACAACCCAACTGCTAGATCCCTGATCGTCCCCAACTGGGCACCACTACTGATCAACATGAAAAGAAACAACACAACGAACAAGATCTTCATCGAGCTCCCACTTGAGCTCGGTTGCGTCACCTGCACTGGTATCATCGGCACCTGCAACTGTTTTGGAAGTATCTGTGAGTCACGAGGACTCAGCAATCTCACACCCGCGAGATCAAGACTATTTAAGCTTAAAGGAAAGGATGGGGTAAGTGGTGGAGCTGCAGCAAGCACTAAGCATATATGGTGGCTAACATACGCAAATGAGAGCGAGAAGAGAAGCAACGGAACGGTCGTGAACTAGCAATGATCAAGAAGTGATCCTGAACTCCTACTTACGTCAAACATAACCCAGAAACCGTGTTCACTTCCCGGACTCCGCCGAGAAGAGACCATCACGGCTACACACGCGGTTGATGCGTTTTAATTAAGGTCAAGTGTCAAGTTCTCTACAACCGGATATTAACAAATTCCCATCTGCCTCATAACCGCGGGCACGGCTTTCGAAAGATAATACCCTGCAGGGGTGTCCCAACTTAGCCCATCATAAGCTCTCACGGTCAACGAAGGATAATCCTTCTCCCGGAAGACCCGATCAGTCTCGGAATCCCTGGTTTACAAGACATTTCGACAATGGTAAAACAAGACCAGCAAAGCCGCCCGAATGTGCCGACAAATCCCGATAGGAGCTGCACATATCTCGTTCTCAGGGCACACCGGCATTGTCCAAGCTTCCGGTAGGCCAGACCCAGAGTTGCCCCAGGTGGCCACCGGCGACTGACGGTTTGGACCAGCACTCAGAGGAGCACTGGCCCGGGGGTTTAAAATAAAGATGACCCTTGAGTCTGCAGAACCCAAGGGAAAAAGGCTTAGGTAGGCAAATGGTAAAACCAAGGTTGGGCCTTGCTGGAGGAGTTTTATTCAAAGCGAACTGTCAAGGGGGTCCCATAAATCACCCAACCGCGTAAGGAACGCAAAATCAAGGAACATAACACCGGTATGACGGAAACTAGGGCGGCAAGAGTGGAACAAAACACCAGGCATAAGGCCGAGCCTTCCACCCTTTACCAAGTATATAGATGCATTAATTAAGATAAGAGATATTGTGATATCCCAACATAAACATAATCCAACATGGAGCAATCTTCATCTTCACCTGCATCTAGCAACGCTATAAGAGGGGCTGAGCAAAGCGGTAACATAGCCAAACAACGGTTTGCTAGGAAGGGTGAAAAGGTTAGAGGCTGACATGGCAATTGGGAGGCATGATATAGCAAGTGGTAGGTAGCGCAGCATGGCAATAGAACGAGCAACTAGCAAAGCAAAGATAGAAGTGATTTCGAGGGTTGGTCATCTTGCCTGAGATCCCGCAAGGAAGAAGAACGAGTGCATGAAGAAGACAAACGGACGGAGTCGAACGAATCCTCACAACTCCGGAACGAAACCGAAGCTAACGAGAGAAGCAACCCGGAAAGAAACAAACAACAAAGTAAACAACCATCACAGAAACATGGCATGATGCACAATCAAGTATGATGCATGTTCGGTTTAAAAGAGGCATGGCATGGGAAAGTGCAACAAACAATACTACAAGTTAAGTGGAGCTCAAATGCAACGAGTTGCATATTGACGAAACACCACATCAATTATTTAGTTCTCTCTCGTTTATGGACCCAACAATATTAAATGTTGTTAACCATGGCAAGAGGTGAGACACAAGTAAACTACACATTTTAGGCAATTTAAATGAGGCCGGAATGACAAACAACAATTCCCGGAAAATCCTCATGTCCATAATTTAGGATTTGGTACTGTTCTGCCATAAACACAATTTTAATGTTGTTAAACAGCAAAATGAAGTGCACCAAGTTAAACTAGGCATTTTTCTACCCCATTTACATATATAATTTATTAAAATCCGAGCTACGGTTATTTAGTTATGAAATAAATCATTTTAACATATTATTCGAGCAAAATTAAACAAACAGCAGGTTTAAACATTTTTAACATGGTTGAAAGTGGCCAATTATGAAACTAGATGAAATTCTAAGCATTTTACATGTTTGAATTATTTTAATCCGATGCACGGTTAAAGAGTTATTATATGCATGAAGTTCAAGGGTTTTTCTATAAACTATAAACTCCTGGATAATGCTAAAATCGCAGCGCAGGAAAAAAAATAACACGGGCCGCATCTTGCTGGGCCGATAGTGTACAGGAGGGGGTACTGGAGGGGCTTCTCACCCATGGGCTTGGCCCGGTGAGGCAAAGGCGAACTGGGCCGGATCTGGAGAAGGCAAGGGGAGGCTGCTGGCCCAGGCGCGGAGGCCACGCGCGACTGCGGTCAACGGGTGAGCGGGCGAGCTGTTCGCTTCTGAAGAACAGAAGCAGCAGCAGGCGGGACGAGGCGCTGGCTCAGGCGAGCGAAGCAGAGGCGCTAGACTTGACGGGCGGCGCAGATGGTCTCCGGCGAGGGCACCGGTGGCCGGGGACGGGGCCCAGGCGGCGGGATCCGGCCAGAACGGGCAAGGGCGGCGGAGGTGGCTCCTGCAAAAGAACGGCGGTGCAACATAAATCAGATAGAGGGCGAGAGAAGTGGCGGAAGGAGAAGAAGGGAACGGGCCTTGCTGGAGAGGAGGTCGGCGACGCGATGCAGGAGGCGGCTTGGTTTGGTGAGGCAGAGGAGTCGAGGAGAAACTTGGGAAGGCTCGTCTCCTTCTGGAACGAGAGGATGCAGGGGCTCCAGGAGCGCGAGGCCCTTGCTCGGGAGGAGTTGGAGGCCCGCCGGCGGCTTGACTCGGATGACGCGGGGCTCTTCCGCCATGGGCTCCTGTGGGAGAGAGAGCGAGAGGGAACGGAGAGATGTGAGACACGGGAAGAAGAATGGAGGAATAGAAAGGGCAGGGTCACGGGGGCGGTCTGGTCCATGGGTCGCCGACGACAAGGACGCGAGGTGGAGGAGCGCTCGGGTGCTGCTGCTTGCGATGAGGTCGAGGAGGAGGCAGGGCGAGGTGGTGGATGGGTTGGATTGGTGGCTGGATCGGGTGGATCGAGGGGATGCCTCGAGCGCTGGTTGGGTGAGAAGGGGATCTGGGAGGATCCCGAGGAAGACGAGACAGGAGGAGTGGCGGCGGTGGCTGGACAGGGGAGGATCCCTAGAAAATAGGTTTGGTTCAAATGGACTAGGGGTAGACTATATATGTATGGGAAAAGAGGGGAGTTTGGATCATCCGATCAAAATCCGACAGATGAGAATAAATAGGTAGGGAAGTCCAAGTAACAAAATGGAGATGTTTTTTAGATGTTAGGGGATGATCCGTACCCAACGATGATAACAAACCGGGTCGGGTACGGGACAACTTTCGGACGCGCGGGAGGGGACTATGCACTGCGCAAGGAGGGGTTAGACGGTCACGGTCAAGAGGGAAGCGAAAAATACGATAGGTCTGAAATGGTCAACGCAGGCAAGGCGATCCGAGGAAGGTGATGAAGGCAAAGGGAGAAACGTCAACGACGAGCGAATGCAAGTTTTAAAACATGACGGCAACGAAGTGCCGATGCAATGCAAATGATGCGATGATGAATGCAACACACAAATAAAACACACGACGGTCACGCAAAACATGGCAGGCGTCTGGAGCGTCGGTCTCAGGGCGTCACACATTCGCCTGCCAACGGCAGTTTCCACACGCCGTTAGGGCGCAATACTTGCGGGACGTGGGGGAGTGGGCGCAGTTAATCCCACGCCCCCACGCCTCGCCTCCTCGGCTTCGCCGCACGAGGTTATAAATAGGGGGAGGAGGAGCGGCAGACGCTCGCACGCTCTCCCTCGCTCTGCCATCTCCTTCTTCTTCTACTTCTTCTTCTTCATCGCCGTAGCCCCTCGCTGCCACGCCGTCCCTCCAGTCTTCGTACTACCCCGCAGCTTCGCCGCCGCGGGGCCGTGCTTTAGCCGTCGCCATGCCTGTTTCATCAGCTTCTTGCCCTCATGTCGCGCGGCGGAGACTGGGACGGCTCCAACGTCCACAAGGACCACATCAACTTCCTCCGCAAGACGCAGCGGTTGCCCGGCAAGGATCATGTGCAGGTCTGTCTTGCGCCGAAGAGGGAGATCTTGCCGCCGCCGGAGGAGGGCGAGTGGGTGATCTTTCGCTCGCACTGCCTGCGCGGCCCTGGCCTGCCTGTGAGCGGCTTCTTCCGCTCCTTCCTCGAGTTCTACCAGCTCCAGCCACACCACCTCACTCCAAACACGGTGGTGCTGCTGTCCGCCTTCGTCACCTTGTGCGAGGGCTTCCTCGGCGTCCTTCCCACCCTCGATCTCTGGGGGGAATTCTTCCAGTCCAAGCTCGGTACCGCCATGAGGGGCGTGCCGGCTCAGAGCGGCGCCTTCATCGCGATGCGGAGGCCGGTAGCCGACAACCCTTTTCCTCCCATCACGCTGATCCAGTCGGTGAAGCTCTGGCAAAAATCCTACTTCTATGTGAAGAACGTCGCTCCGCAAGGCGACTTCGTCAACTTGCCGGCTTATGCAGCCGGCCCGCCGGCTGGGAGGTGGCCCCAATGGTCCTATCGGGCCAGAACACTGTCGCCTGCTGGAGCCGCCGCCGCCGCGCGACTCCGGGTAATGGTCCAGTCGGAGGGCCTGGCCGGGCCCGACCTGCTGGCCGCCTTCGTGGCGCGCCGGGTGCTCCCGCTCCAAGGCCGTCCTCATATGATTTGTCAAATGAGCGGCCAACTCGATCCGAGTTGGCTGTGTACCAAGGAGATGCCTCATGCGGAGGTAGCTCTCATGGTGAAGTACCTTGCGAACTGCAAGCTCGCCGATGAGTGGCGATCTGGCAAGGAGTCGTACTCCCGTGCCAATCCGCCGCCTATGGTAAACTTTCTTTTTCTTCTCTTCTTTACTTTTGTCACCAAGTTTCTCTTGGCCGACTCTAACCAGTCGGTTTGTCTTGACAGAGCCCCCTCCTTCGACCGGCAGCCGGGGCAGCGGGGGTGGAGCGCCAATATCTCCCCGACCGGGCGACGCTCGACTTGGACGACCCCGACTTGGGGGCGGCCGCTCTGGACGACGACATCGTGGGGGGAGGTGGCGAGGCAGGCGGCTTCGGGCTTGGAGCCAGCTTCGACGACTGGCCGGATGATGACGAGGCGGAGGTCGTCGCGCGCCGCCAGTCGGCGTCCGATCAGCATGGCTCGGGCTCATCTGCCGCACCGGCTATCCGAGGCGGCGCGCAGAAACGCCGGGCCGTGCCGAGCCTATTCGGCAGTCGGCCGAAGAAGCCCAAGAGCGCGGCGGCGGCGACCAGGCGGGACGAGGCGGCCGCGAAGGCTGCCCACTTCCGCAAGGTGGTGAAGCAGCCAGAAATTGTTTTGGCGTAAGTGTCAATTCTCTCACATATTCCTTCTTTTTTGTTGATATTCTTCCGAGTCCTTGTCTTGACTTCAAAAATACAGGGCTCCGCTTTCTCTTGAGCGGACCGCTGCCGCCTCCGTGGTTGGAGCGGCGGGAGGTTCTGGAAGCGCCCGCCGCGTGGACCCCCGTGACGAGCTTCAAGCGGCGACGGAGCGGAATGCGCGGGAAGCGCGGGAGGAGCGGGAGGCGGAGGAGCTGAGGGGGGCCACTGCCACGGCGGCGCAGGAGACGACGGAGAGGTCGGCGAAGGCACAAGCCGACGCAGCGGCCAAGGCTCAGGCGGAGGCCGCATCCACGGAGAGGGTGGCGGAGGCCCTGCGCAACCGGCCTCCGCTGCTTGTCGTCCCCCTTCGCGCTGTGGCGCCCGAGATCCCGGTGCCCCCGCCGGAGGAAGCCGGCGGCGACCAGCTGGCGGTGGAGAGGGAGGAGGGCGACGTCGTCGTCCCGGAGAGGGAGGCAGCACCGCCATCGCCGACTAGGGCGGACCAAGGCAGCCAGCCTAGCGCGCCGCCCGTGCAACCAGATGGAGGCGAGCCGGCCGCGAGGACAGACCTTGTGGTCCGGTCGCCATCGCGCCATCGCGCAGGGAAGGCGACTTCGGCGCCGGACCCGCAGAAGGCCGCAGGCTTTAGCTCGTTGGCCCAGGATTTGGAGGCGGCCAGCGCCAGCTCGCCGGAGTGGACGCCGGGTGGTGGGACGACCGTGTTGAACGTGGGGGCGCAAGAAGTCCGGAACCGGCTTCAATCCCAAGCCACCGTGCTGAAACAGTATACTCAAGAGTTCCTCGTGACGCGGACGACCATTCGGGTGAGTCTTCCCGCTTTTTTGTTTCTTGTTCTCGATTTCTTCCGTGGGGGCGCGTCAGCGCACCCAATGGGTGTAGTCCCCGAGTTCCGAGTCGGCTGCTGAGCAGGCGACTTGGAACTTCTTAGTAGAATTTGATTGCTATCTTGCTCTTATTTGCTCCTCTGTCCTATTTGCAGGATTATCACAACCTCCACGCGGCTACCTTCAACTCCCAGGTCCGGGAGCTGAACCAGAAGACCATTGATCTAACCGAGAGCCGGAGTGAGTGCTTCATCTTTTATCTCACGTGGGGGCGCGTTAGCGCACCCACTTGGTGTAGTCCCCGATATTCAGGCCGATTGCTGAGCAGTCGGGCCGGATCTTCCCTCGCGACTTCTTTCTTATTGCCTTTTTTCTTTTCTTTACCATATCTGCAGAGGCCAATGCCGACCTGAGGGAGCAGTTGGGTGGGGCCCAGACCGCCCTTCGCGCCAAGGAAGTCGAGTGCAACGCCATGGCTCAGGAGCGTGACCGCTTGGTCAAGAAGCTGGCCGACCAGGAGGAGAGCCACAAGGCGGCCCTGAAGGCGGCGCAGGACAGCGAGGCCGCCCTTCAAGCCGAATACAAGACCGAGGCGGCGAGCTGGGTTGAGGCAAGGCAAGCGCTGAGCGACGGCTACGGCTGGATCGAAGATTTGGTTCACGGTAGGCCGCCTTCTTGTTCGTCCCTTTGCTTGCCGCCTGCCATTTGGTCCATTTTCTGACCTTGTGTTTTCTTCCTTTCTTCTCTTGCGCAGAGTACTTCCCTGGTTACTCCGTTGCCGCCAACCAAGTCATCGAGGCCCGCCGCGACGTGCAAAGGGAGGCTGGAGCTGAGATTGCGCTGGATGCTCGCCGGTCGCTTGAGGAGCAGCTTCTGGCGATCCAAGCCGGCGTCCAGCAGGCTCACCGCATGCTCTGCCGTCTTCAGCGCGTTGGGGCGCAAGTGCTCGCCGCCCTCTGGACTGGCGAGGTGGTTCCCTGTACCCCCAGTCGGACTGCCGACTGGCTGCAGGTAGCGGTTGGCCGCTTCGAGGCCTCGAAGGCTTCTGTAGCTCGGTCAGGCGCCAGGCGGGCGCTGGAGTTCGTCCGAGCTTGGTATCCTGGGCTGGATTTGACCCAGCTGACCACCTGGTGGCAGGAGGCCAATGAAGAGCTGGAGGCGGTGCGGCCGGCTATCATCCAGCGTGCTTCGGCGATCGCCGACTACACCGACACCAGTGCCTTTGCCCCTGAGGTGAATGGTGACGGCGTTGCTTAGCCGGAGGAGTGGTTTGGGCTGAACCCAGCAGATGGTGAAGACTCGGCGGAGGAGATCGACTCCAGTGACGAGGGCGGAGAGGAGGAGGGAGAGGATGGTGAAGACGCCGTGCCAGACGATGGAGCGACCGGCCAGCCTCAGCTTGATCGTGCCTCCAGCAATGAGGCATGTGCGAGCGCGCCGCCTACAGCCGGTGATGATCTCCAGCCAACACTGCCGTCTCCACTAACCTGCCCGGCTCGCATGTTGCACCTTTGGCCTGATCCACCGTCTTTGCTTTCCTGTTTATTACTCTTTGAACAATATTTGTTAAGTTTGCGCAGTTCCACCCACTGAGGGTGTATTCAAACTATGTTGAACTCCGGCCTTTCGAAGGCCTTTTGTGTAAATATAATCATGCATGTTCTTGGCTTCCGATTGTATTTTCTTTTCATTCTTTTGGCTGTTTCCTTTGCCGCCCTCCTTTGGTCGCCGCCTTCCCAGCCGGACAGCTGCTCTGCAGTCTATGGCTGGGGAAGGGCTTGGCCATTTGGGAGGGCAAGTACTCTAGCTTTTTTAGATTGTAGCAAGGTGAATCGGAAGTCGGCCTACCGGCTGTTCTGACAGCCGGTTGGCGGGGTGGGAGGCCGGCTTGTGTTATATAAGTTTGTTAGTCCTTAGCCGTTTTTCGTGTGGGCATCCTTTCCTGCCTTTGACTCTTGCCAGTCGGACAGTCGATTCTTCGAGCTGCAACTTTCAACAAGAGAGGGCTTGGGTGCCGGCACACTACTTGTTTGACTGCAGGTAGAACTTTAATATAACTCAAGGCGGCAAGTCCCCGGGCCGACTGATCGAACCCGGTGTCGGACAGGAAAACAAATGTAGTAATACATTCGTAGGTATGACACTCATCATACATAGATAAAAGAGGGTAGTCCCTGAGTGCTCCTTGGGGGGCCCGTTGTCTTGTACTTAATACAAAAGGTAGCGTGGTACATACTACATTTAGCTATAAAATCTTCGGAGGAGATTGGCGTTCCATGGTCGTTCCGACTCCTTGCCGGAATCATCTCTACTGCGTGCCTTCGGCTTCTGTGCGTCGATCAGGTAGTAGGAGTCGTTGCCTAGGGCCTTGCTGATGACGAAGGGGCCTTCCCAAGGGGCCGAAAGCTTGTGCTGGCCGGCTGTTCGCTGGATCAGCCGGAGCACAAGATTGCCTTCTTGGAAGGATCTTGGCTTGACCTTACGGTTGTGGTAACGGCGCAAACCCTGCTGGTAGATGGCGGACCGGCTGAGTGCTAACAGCCGGCCCTCTTCCAGCAGGTCAACGCCGTCTTCTCGCGCTTCCTTGGCCTCCGCCTCCATGTACATGGTGACCCGAGGTGAGTCTCGGCACCATATACAAGGAAGAAAGGGGTGAAGCTGGTTGACTTGTTCGGGGTAGTACGCAGACTCTAGAGGACGGCGGGCAGCTCATCGAGCCAGCAGCCGGCCGAACGCTCCAGTGGTACGACCAGTCGGGGCTTGATGCCGGAGAGGTTGAGACCGTTTGCTCGCTCGACTTGGCCGTTTAACTGTGGGTGGGCTACGGACGCTAAGTCCAGTCGGATGCTCTGTGTCGCACAGAAACGTGCCAGTGCTCCCTTGGCAAAATTCGTGATTGTCGGTGATGATGCTGTGTGGTACGCCATACCGGGTGGTGATATCTGTGATGAATGTCACGGCAGTCGGCCCGTTCAGCTTCTTGATTGGCTTCGCTTCAATCCACTTGGTGAATTTGTCCATGGCGACAAGCAGATGTGTCATGCCGCCGCACGCCGTCTTGAATGGGCCCACCATGTCCAGTCGCCAGACAACAAAGGGCCAGGTGAGGGGGATGGTCTTGAGTGCAGAAGCCGGCAGGTTTTGCTTGGAGCTGAAGACTTGGCACCCTTTGCAGTATTTGACTAATTCCTTGGCGTCTTCCAAAGCAGTCGGCCAGAAGAACCCATGGCGGAAAGCTTTCGCGACAAGTGATCTTGAGGCCGCGTGGTGGCCGCATTCGCCTTTTGGTGGATGTCCTTGAGGATTGCTATACCCTTCTCTGGCTCGACGCAGCGCTGGAAGACTCCAGTGACGCTGCGCCTAACGAGTTCTCTATTTACTATTGTGTATGCTCCGACTCGGCGTTGAACTTGTCTTGCCGAGATCTCGTCAGTCGGCAGCTCTCTGTTTACCAGGAAGTTGAGGATGGGTTGGACCCATGATGGAGCTGTGACTTCTTCTATTGCCAATACGGCTACTTCGACCAGGGTGGGTTGGTTGGGTGGTGAAGAGTTGGAGTTGGCCACTGCCTGTTGAGTCGTTGCAGTCCCCGGGCCGACTGCTGCAGTCCCCGGGCCAGGTTCTGAAGTCCCCGAGCCGGGTGCGACTATGGCAGTCCCCGGGCCGCCTGTCGAAGTCCGCAAGCTGCCTGCTGGGTTCCCCAAGTCGGATCCGACTGCATCAGGGTCAGGCGGTACGAAGATGGAGTCTGATTCTGGAGACGGCTTGACAGACAGCTTGAGGAGGCGTTGGAGAGAGACGCCGGTTGGGATAGCTTGTCTGGTGGAACCGATTCGTGCCAGGGCATCTGCTTGCTCGTTGTCTGCCCGTGGCACGTGGAGGAACTCGCATCCTTCAAAGTATCCGCTGATTTGCTGAACAAGGAATCGGGACCTCGCCATGTTTGCGTCCTTGGCATCCCAGTCGCCAGATGATTTTTGGACTACCAAATCCGAGTCGCCATAGCACAGGATCCGGCAGATGCCGAGCTCTTTGGCTAGCCGGAGCCCATGTATGAGTGCCTCGTACTCGGCCATGTTGTTGGAGGCGGCAAAATGAATTTGCAATGTGTATCTGAGTTTGTCGCCCTTGGGAGAGGTGAGGACGATGTCGGCTCCCAAGCTGGTGTGCATCTTGGATCCATCGAAGTGCATCCGCCAATGAGTGGAGTCGGGAGCCGGCGGTAGGTACTGGGTCTCGGCCCAGTCGACAAGGAAGTAGGCCAATGCTTGGGACTTGATGGCGGTGCGAGGCTGGTAGAAGATCATGTAAGGAGCCAGCGCAATGGCCCACTTGGCCACCCGGCCGGATGCATCCCGGCTGCCTATGATCTCGACAAGCGGGCAATACATACGACCGTGATGGGGTGCTCTTGAAAGTAGGGCTTCAGCTTCTTGGCGGCGAAGTATAATCCATAGCACATCTTCTGGTAGTGCGGTTAGTTTTGCTTCGAGGTGGACAGTACTTCGCTCAAATAATACACCGGCCTTTGGACTAACTGAGCTCGGCCTTCTTCTGGGCGTTGGACCATAATAACTGTGCTGACCACTCGGCTAGTCGCGGCAATGTAAAGGAGCATGGGCTCTTTCTCAGTCGGCGCCGCCAAGACAGGTGGCGTGGTCAGCATCTTCTTCAACTCGTGAAAAGCTTGGTCTGCTTGGTCGTTCCACGGCTCGGGGGCGGCCTTCTGCGTCGCGCTCGATTGTGAGCCAAGTCCGACTGCGGCTAGCAGCCGGCTCCTTGTCTTTTCTCGCGCGGGCGCCGCTTGCAGTCGGCGTCCGGGATGTCGCGCCGTGCTCTCGGCGTGGGGGAGGACTTTCAGCACGGGCGCCGGCTTCATGGCATTCTGCGGCCACGTCGATCAGCTACTGGATGCATCTAGTCATGTAGGGGAGCTCATCGGCCCCTGGCCCGTTCAGCTCGTGTACAGCCGCCTGAGCGGCACGCAGGTTCTTGAGTGGCGTGGCGTAGACTGGGCGGTCTGCTCCCAGCATGCTGGCGATGGCCGCGCCGCGCTTCTTGATGATGCTGGCTCGGCTCGGCCCGCCAGGAGGCGGCGTACGAAAGGCGGCGCGGTCGACTTCGCGCTGGTGAGCCTCAGTGAGGCGTCTCATGGATGCTATCTTCTGGCCCTCCGCGATGAGGGCGAGGCGGCGTGCCTCCAGTGTCTCGGCGTCGGCGTCGGCCGGGATGGGGGCGGACAGGTCGTGTAGCGCCGCTTGTAGGGCGTCGTGAGCGTTCTCGCCTGAGGTGGCGCCATGGCTGATGACCAGCTCCTCAGTGATAGTGCTGCCGCCACTGTCGGCTCGAGGAAGAGGGTCGTCGATGATCACCACGTTGGTGGGGAAGGCGTCAAGCGATGCCGTGTCGGAGTCGACAAGGATCGGGTCGGTGGAGTCGACCGACTCCAAATCCATAGCAGGCTCGCTGGGGACGTGAAGCTGGTCGAGGAGGCTGACGAGACGGCTCTCGGGGCAATCTGTGCCCGCGTCGGACGCAGGCTCGTCGGAGATGCGAGCCTCGCCAAGAAGATCGGCGAGGCAGCTCGCCGCGCAGGCGTCGTCGACGCCTTGCAGCGCGTCGGGGCAAGCGCCATCGGGCGTACCAGGCTGGCTATGCTCGCTGGGAAGGAAATGGGTTCCCGTCCAGAACAGGTCTCTGGACGACGGTGCACCTGGCCCCACGGTGGGCGCCAAATGTCGGGTGGTAGGTGCGACATATGCCAACGGGTGGCTTATCATTGTGGGAGCCAGTAAGACATCGCCGGTGCGTGGAAACGGGATAAGGCGAAGACATGCACGCCGGCGAATCTTACCCAGGTTCGGGGCTCTCCGTGGAGATAACACCCCTAGTCCTGCTCTGCAGGGTCTCCGCATGATCACTAGATCAACACAAGTGGCTACAAGTGGCTCCTTGAGCTGTTTGGATAGAGGAGGAAGAAGGGCAAGGCTAGCTCTCCTCTTCTCTCTATGTGGTGTCTAAAACTCTAAGAGATCAACCCTTTGCATGGGTGCCCTGGGGGGTTTATATAGGCCTACCCCCAGGGGTATAATGGTAATTTGGCTGGATGCAGGTACAGGCCGTCAGTGTCTGTACCCGCCGGCTTCTCTGCCGGCCGCTGGGGCCCGCCGACTGGTGGGTCCCGCCGGCTGCTGGTTATTGTAGCCTCGCCCCTGATGACGAGGGCTTTGCCGAGGTATGCATGGCTACAGTGCCGCCGTCCGGCGGACTCTCACTGTAGCCTTACCTTGTCTTGTCTCCTTAATGATGCACATACTTTGAGGGAGTGAGGTAGCCGGCTATTGGGAGCTGGCTACACCCCAAGATGACTGGACGGGGGCTTGGCCGCCTTCAAGCGTCTCTCTGGCTGAAGGGGCCCGCCGCCCGCGGGCCGTACTGACAGCCTGTCCTGGGTGGCGTCATGATCAACATGGCTACAGTGCCGTGCCGGACGGGGGATGGCCGACCCGTACGGCGCACTGTGGCCATGCGTGCTCCGGGATTCGGGGGTGGCAGACTTTACTGTAGCCACGCCCCGTCTTGTCACTGTTATGTGGGTGCAGTCCTTGAAGGTGGAATCTTGGCCGCTTGCCAGGAGCCGGCCCTCTTGTGGCCGGCATCGTGGAGTCGGTCTTCTTGTGGCTTTCTTCGTGAGGGTTTCAGGGTCGGGCCGCCTTCCAGTAGTCAGCCTGTGAGATAGCCGGCCAGGGGAAGGCGGCCCTGTGCTTTGGGTGCTTGAAGGCTCGATCGGCCCGATAATTTTTTAAAAGCCAGGGGGAGTCAGTTAGGCTACCCGTGGTCATTTACTCGGACAGGTTGTGCACATCCTGGGTTTTTGATCGTGGTTTTTCTTGATAAAAAATAAAAATAAAATCAGCAGTTATGTTTTTAGCAACCGCCGTATCTCCAGCAAGTCGGGGAGATGATGTTGTTTGCGTAGTTTGCTGTCAAATGTTAACTTTTACAATTTATCTCGTGAGGCATGCAGGGGCAGTATGTAGAGGCAGAAGTCTCTGACCAAGAGAAGCATGCTTGAAGTGTGAAAGATCGAGGATGTCGCCTAGGGGGGTGAATAGGCGCTTTAAAATAATTACGGTTTAGGCTTGAACAAATGCGGAATAAACCTAGCGGTTAATTTGTCAAGCACAAAACCTACAACAACTAGGCTCACCTATGTGCACCAACAACTTATGCTAAGCAAGATAAACTACTAGGTGATAGCAAGATATATGACAAGAAACAATATGGCTATCACAAAGTAAAGTGCATAAGTAAAGAGCTCGGGTAAGAGATAACCGAGGCACGCGGAGATGACGATGTATCCCGAAGTTCACACCCTTGCGGATGCTAATCTCCGTTTGGAGCGGTGTGGAGGCACAATGCTCCCCAAGAATGCACTAGGGCCACCATAATCTCCTCACGCCCTCGCACAATGCAAGATGCCATGATTCCACTAAGGGACCCTTGAGGGCAGTCACCGAACCCGTACAAATGGCAACCCTTGGGGGCGGTCACCGAACCCGTACACTTTGGCAACCCTTGGGGGCGGTCACCGAACCCGTCAAATTGCTCGGGGCGATCTCCACAACCTAATTGGAGACCCCGACGCTTGCCCAGAGCTTGACACCACAATGATTGACCTCCGAACACCACCAACCGTCTAGGGCGCCCAAGCACCCAAGAGGAACAAGCTCAAGGGTACCAAGCACCCAAGAGTAATAAGCTTCTCAACTTGTAACTTCCACGTATCACGTGGAGAACTCAAACCGATGCACCAAATGCAATGGCAAGGGCACACGGAGTGCCCAAGTCCTTCTCTCTCAAATCCCACCAAAGCAACTAATGTTAGGGAGGAAAATGAGAGGAAGAACAAGAAGGAGAACACCAAGAACTCCAAGATCTAGATCCAAGGGGTTCCCCTCACATAGAGGAGAAAGTGATTGGTGGAAATGTGGATCTAGATCTCCTCTCTCTTTTCCCTCAAAAACTAGCAAGAATCCATGGAGGGATTGAGAGTTAGGAAGCTCGAAGAAGGTCAACAATGGGGGAAGAACACGAGCTCAAAGGATAAGGTTCGTTGGGGAAGAAGACCCCCTTTTATAGGAGGGGGAAAATCCAACCGTTATGCTCACAGCCCGCACCGAGCGGTACTACCGCTCCTACGAGCGGTGCTACCGCTAGGGCGGCAAAAGCCCAATGAGACAACATTGCAAATGGGCAACAGGGTGGTACTACTGTAGGAGCGGTACTACCGCCTGCCCTTGTGGAACTACCGCGCGACCATGGAAGTAAAAATAACTGCCACGCCTACAACCGCTGGAGGTAGCTACGAGAAAAAGGCGGCACGGTACTACCGCTCACAGGGAGCGGTACTACCGCGCAAGGGCGGATGTAAAAAATTACATCCGCGCCTACTACCGCACGCAATCAGCGACAGGATGCGAGGCAGCGGTACTACCGCTCACCAGGAGCGGTACTACCGCGTAGGACGCGGAAGTAAAAAATTACTTCCGCGCCTACTTCCGTGCACACCAGCGTTCTGGGCTAGAGGCAGCGGTACTATCGCTCACAGGAGCGGTACTACCACTGGCCACTGCGGTACTACCGCTCCCTTGAGCAGTACTACCGCACGCCACAGAGGCTTTAGCACTTGGATGCCTTCAAAACGCAGCTAAAGACAACAGATGGATCCAATAAAACCAGAACTGCCATAACTTCTACAAATGAGCTCGGAATTGAGCAAACTTAAGCTTGTTGTATACAAGACTAAGAAGAGGCAGGGGAGGTATGCCTAACACATAGAGGAGTGAAACCTCCAACAGAGAAGAACCGGCATAACCTCCAACATCGGAAACATCATAGAAGATGCAAGTGAACTCCGTTTTCGATGAACTCGAGCTTGTCAACAAGATGACCAAAAGCTCCAAAACTCACAAAGATAAGAAAACAAGAACCAAGAAAGATGATGCAAGGATGCAATGGTTTGAGCTCTCTACGAATGATATGATCAAGCTACTCATCGAGAGCCCCCCTTGATAGTACGACAATCGATCCTATAACCCGGTCTCCCAACTACCATCATGAGACCGGTAAAATAGAAAACCTATCAAGGGCAAACCTTTGCCTTGCACATGGTCCACTTGAGCTAGATGAAGACGATCTTGACTCCCTCAAGTTGGACCACCTTTCTTGATTGCTCCCGGCCTCCAAACATGTGGGATGTGGCTTGCAGCAAATGAACGAAGAGCCAAGGCAAGGACCTAATCAAGGCACCCGGGCTTGTGCCCTTGATGGTCCAGAGGTTGGACGGGAAGTGGGGGCAGCGTCGGCGAGGTGGATGTGCTCTTGAACGAGCTTCACCAAAGTTTACCTGTGGTCGAAGTAGGCCGCCATGGTCGACTCGTGGACGGCGCTGCAGGTGTCCTCGTAAACAATCTGTCCGTAGATCTGGCTGAACTTGTCGATGTCATCATGCATGATGAGACGCTGCGCGGCGAGAGCGACCTCCAGGTGGTCCTCCGGCGGCGTGCCGACCGGGAGCTGCAGCGCCATCAGCGTGCGAAAGAGGTCGTTCCCATGGAGGCCGGCGAGCCTAGTCACGGAAGCCGAGGCGGAGACTCGGCCTTTACGGAGGTGACGCATGGAATGGAGGCGAGCAGTCAGATCCTTCACCTTGCTGTTGGCGAAGCTGAACTTGTGGATGAAGTCTTACAGTGCACCCTTGAGCCAGGCGGCTGTCGGTGTCAAAACCGGCGGATCTCGGGTAGGGGTTCCCAAACTGTGCGTCTAAGGCGGATGGTAACAGGAGGCGGGGGACACGATGTTTACCAAGGTTCGGGCCCTCTCGATGGAGGTAAGACCCTACTTCCTGCTTGATTGATCTTGATGATATGAGTGTTACAAGAGTTGATCTACCACGAGATCGTAGAGGCTAAACCCTAGAAGCTAGCCTATGGTATGATTGTTGTTGTCCTACGGACTAAACGCTCCGGTTTATATAGACACCGGAGGGGGCTAGGGTTACACAGACTCGGTTACAAGGGAGGAGATCTACATATCCGTATTGCCAAGCTTGCCTTCCACGCCAAGGAGAGTCTTATCCGGACACGGGACGAAGTCTTCAATCTTGTATCTTCATAGTCCAACAGTCCGGCCAAAGGATATAGTCCGGCTGTCCGAGGACCCCATAATCCAGGACTCCCTCAGTGGCGAAGCTGGCGTCGAAGAAGGAACGCGCCGTGGCGGACATCAGCAGCCCCTGGAGGTGCTGGAGCGCGTTGGGTTGCGGGTTGCTCTCCCTGACCACCTCGATAAGACGTACGGTGGTCGCCTGAATCGCCTCCATGGCCGATCTCTCACCGTCTCGCTCTTGCTCTGATGGCCAGGTAGTTGGATCGGAGTAGAAGAAGATGGATGGTGACGCTTTTAAACAAAGCACAAGCACAGCGGTTCCACGACAAGCACGTCTCGATTTGTAGAGACAACACTGTCATGGTTCTACAAGACACTATGTTCTAGACTGTGCAGTGTGTTTCCACCCAAAACGTTAAGCACAGATTCACGGACATGCACAAAGGAAGTGTCGTGCAGTGACAACAGACGCACAGTCTTACAGGTACAAGAGGCACGCCAGCCTCTGTATTGTAAAATACTTCAGCTAACGAGTTATTTGGAGAGGCACGGCCGTCACATCACACATGACTGTGTGTTCTAGATGATTTTAGTCGCTCGCTCTAGGCACAAAAGGAAATCCAAACATACAGACGGTGCACAAAAACATGAAAACTTGATAGTTTTTTGAGCTTGTGAGTTGCTTCACGGCTGAAGAGCACAAAAACAAGTTCCTGACAACCTTACAGACAATGGATAAAGTATAAGCTGGAAGTCCAAACTAGAAAGCACACAACAACACCTATCTCTGACAGCCGGATAACCGTTTTCAACATCCACAGGTCAACGGATCCGGCAAATCCATGATTGGACACTGGTTTGTCCAGATGTGTACTTTTAAATCCAAGTTCATATGCCTACAATACCCTGACAATATAAGATGAGCACGTCTAGAAGACTTGTTGCCCCATTGAAGCACCTCTTCTTGATGTTCATAAAATCCTTCAGTGATGTTGTCTGGGGGGGAGAGAAACTTAAGCCTCATAGTCTCTAACTCCTTTGCGTTCCGAACAAAGAACGTTGCAAATTCAATGTTTTTGTTGCAGTGTACATATTTTTCCAGCGTTACTGTCTTCAGGCGAATGTCATGCTGTTTAAGAAACACCCGGTGCTTGTGGCGCCACTTATTTGTTACAACTTCCTCGCGGCATACTCCTCCCTGAAAATGCATGAAGAGTGAGAATACTCGAGGACTACAAAGGGAGATAGAGGCCTCCAATATATTAAGCTATGCATTGTATGTGCTTTCAATATGTCTGGAAATCGTTACCTCGATAAACAGGTTCTCTAGGCTAGGAAAGCATCGCATCAAGGCAACAACCTTGTTCAGATTTAATGACATGTGGATAAGCAGGGTCTTCACAGATTGAACCGCCATTGATAGGCTGACTACAGACAAAGCCTGCGTCAAGCACATATCACAAAATTAGCTGGATAAAAGGTCGCGTGACATGAAACTTCGGCACTCCAAGGAATGCAAGTAAAGAGTATAGTGCAAAAGGTTAGTACCTCGATAACTGTAAAGCCAAAACAATCTTGGATTCAGGAAATCCTTCATAAAAATTACCCAAACACTCAAGCTTCGGTGTAGAAAAGACAGTTATCTGCAAGTGCCGGCTCTGAATATCATGAATCAATCGTTTAAGTGAGGGCGCATCCTCAACAACGAGTTCACAAAGGATACAGATGACTTCAACTTTGCTTGAGTTTATTCTGATGCAGTGGTCCAAGTTATTGCAAACAAGCAGGAGCCACTCGAGGGCAGGGCAACCATGGCTGATTATGCTTTGCAGTGAGACGTCTGATATATCAACTTCCAAAAACGAATGCCTGTTGAGGAGTGGAAGTTTAAATGATCGTGCATACTTATCAGGTATCTGGCAAAGAGAAAATGTGACGGTGTGCAGTGAGGAGGAAAACAACAGCGTGGAAGTCGGTGGTGAGGGCGCGGATGAAGAGATTTCATTTGGTAGTGTGATGGTTTTTCCCACAAAACGTGGGAACATGTAATAGAACTCGAGAACCTGGAGATTCTTCAGTCTTGGGGATCGAAGCTAGGCGTCAACTGTAGAGGGTCTGCAGTGGAGGTAGCACACCGGAATGCAGAGACGATGAACTGTGCCCCCATGACCAGAGAGGATGGCTTCCGGAAGGCACGAACCATCAACGTCAGGTTGAAAACTACACCGAGTTCCAAAATATCTAATGCGAATGACATCCTTACTGGGGAGCATGGACAGTATGTCGATATGAACTGTTTCTAGGGGCTTAAAAAGACGATCGACAGGGGTCTCAGTGCAGTTGAGATTCAGAGGCGCGGTGCGCCATAAAGGACGCCACCGACGTGCGAGGATTTGAGTGCGAACGCCTTCCTTAGTGGACAGACGGGAGATGACCTCACCGAGGATGGCGTCCGGGAGGTCGCTGATGCGGTCCGGACCAGACTGCTTTTCTTGATCCTCGGATCCAGTAGGCGCACCCTCGCCGCTTCCAGCCGCTACCGCCAAACCACCACAGGAAGGCGTCACCGGTGGCGCGAGCCTCGCCCTCTTGGTGCTCGGGGCACCGGAGTAGACCTCCATCTCCATCTCGATTGCTGGGATCGCACGGCCTGCGAGCGCCGCTATATGTGGCGTGGATCTGGAGTCCACGGTAGATCTGGAGAAATGGACTACAACCTGTCAATCCATGAAACAACTTAAATACCCACGACGGGGAGCGGAGGAGTCCAGATTAATTACTTCTTCCTTTTTTCTTTTTGACAGGAGGGCCCGGGTTAAGTACTACTCGTAGCAAGTCAATGGTAGATGGGTGCTTGAAACATTAAATAGAACCACGGCTTTCAAGGTACGAAATGCACTGTTGCACACGCAGACCAGGCACCGGCGTGCCCCTCAGTGCTTTAATTATTTACGGCACTGAGGCACGAACTCAGTAGGAAAGAGAGGCACGCACATGATGCCCACGAAGGCATGGGGTAGCACTCTCTGCAGCCACTGTTATGTATGTTTGTGACTCTCTGTGTTTCAGTCATTAGGGTCATAGGCACAGGCGTCAAATCCACAAAGGCATCGTGTGGTATTATATAGAGTCATGTTCGCTTGTGTTTGTGTTCCGAATGATTCAGACGACTCGTTCAGACGGAGAGGCACGGACGAGAAGCCCATGGAGGCATACTTTGGTATTAGGCAGGGTCACAATCATGCATTTATTGCGCATGGTCGATGGTATTACATAGAGTCATGCTCGCCTGTGAGACACGACCAGACGGAGATGCACGGCCGTCTAGCCCACGGAACTGAACCTTTGTCTTACGCACAGCCACGGGCGTTTACTATGTAAGGCACGGAATTGCCTATATGAGAGACGCTGATTTTAAAGGCTCATTTCCTTGTATTTAAAAGCATAGACGTGAAGTCCATACAGACACGGTTTAGTACCGAGTTGTGTCACGCTTCTTTCTTGATAAAGCCATCAACGTTCGTGGCTATGTGTGTTTTAGTGTCAAGGGTCACAAGCACGGGCATACAGCCCTCAAAGGCATGGCGTGCTATTATATAGAGTCACGCACAAAGGTTTTCTGATTGTGTTCCGATGAGTCGGTGGACTCGGTCAAAAGGAGAGGCACAGACATCCAGCCCACGGAGGCATGGTTTGTTCCTACCCGGAGTCACGTTTGTGCGTTTATTACGGAAACCTAGTAGAATCGGGCGACTGTCCTTGTTACAATTGTTTTTGTTGTATGATTTTTAACTCAAATGCATGAAAGGCGACTTTATATGTTTAGTAGCGTCCCGATCCTTTACGCACGAAGACGACTTTTTGTGTGTCAGTGTTTCAGGTCACAGGCACGGTTGTCAAACTCACAAATGCATGACGTGTAATTATCCAGAGTTACCTTGGTGTCTCTTTGTGTTCCAAATGCGTCCGTTGACTATATTACCAGGACAAGCATGGTCGGGATGCCGATGGAGGCATGCTTGTGTTATACGCGGAGCCACGTTCGTGCGTTGATTGCGGAAACCCAACATTTCGACGGGCGTCTCCACATATTCGGGTGTGATCGCCACGTGGCACCACTACGGAAACCCAAGGGTCCGACGGATGTCTCCTCTGGTGACGCCGGTCTGGCTCCTCGCCCGAGGCCAGGCTCCGGCTATTTAAGGCGAACGGACGGCGTCTCGAAACCCTAGCCACACCCTCTTTCTTGGACTGTCCAGATCCACGCCACATATAGCGGCGCTCGCAGGCGGCGCGATCCCAGCAATGGAGACGGAGATGGAGGTCTACTCCGGTGCCCCGAGCACCAAGAGGGCGAGGCTCGCGCCACCGGCGACGCCTTCCTCTGGTGGTGTGGCGGTAGCGGCTGGAACCGGCGAGGGTGCGCCTACTGGATCCGAGGATCAAGAGAACCAGTCTGGTCCGGACCGCATCAGCGACCTCCCGGACGCCATCCTTGGCGAGGTCATCTCCCGTCTGTCCACTAAGGAAGGCGTTCGCACTCAAATCCTTGCACGTCAGTGGCGCCCTGTTTGGCGCGCCGTTCCTCTGAATCTGGACCGCCGTGAGATCCCTGTCCCACGTCTTTTTAACCCTCTAGATCAAGTACATTTCGAGTTGGTCACTGCAAACTCCGCCACACCGGAGGAACTCCTCCGCGTAACATACACTGGAACTTTTTTAGAGGAGAACATGTCGGTGAAGATAATTCCTATGATGATTCGTACCTTCCAGAGGCCATCCTCTACGGGCGTCAGAGCGCAGTTCGCCACCTCTGCATTCTGGCGTCCTACTGCAGGCACTCCACAGTCGACGACTAGC
Organism: Triticum aestivum; assembly: GCF_018294505.1. Taxonomy (NCBI): domain Eukaryota; kingdom Viridiplantae; phylum Streptophyta; class Magnoliopsida; order Poales; family Poaceae; genus Triticum; species Triticum aestivum. The sequence goes on from NC_057796.1 coordinate 475,456,346, forward strand.
TTCGATCCCCAAGACTGAACAATCTGCAGGTGCTCGAGTTTTACTACCTGTTCCCACCATGCTTGAGACAACATGACATAGGGCCATTCTCATGCCCTTCGCTCATGCCATCACCACCAGCATTAAACCCTCAGATTTCCTCCTCTCTCCAAACCATCGCCTTTGCTCTTTGCAAGTTACCAGACAATTATGTACGGGTGCTTAAACTACCACTGCTCAGGAGACTCTCGCTAGTAGATGTTGATGTATCAGACGTCTCATTACAAAGCATCATTAACTCTACTTCTCCTACACTTGAGTCTCTGCTACTTGTTTGGACAGTCAGGCACCATTGCATCAGAATAAACTCACCTAACCTTATAAGCATCGGCATTTCTGGTTACTATGGGAAAATTGTTATAGAAGATGCCTCGTCACTTCAACGGTTGCTTTGTGATGGTGATTGCAAGAAGTTGCGAATAGTTATCACCTCTGCATCTAAACTGCAGGTCATGGGCAAATTATCTAATATTTTCTGTGAATCCGGCGTCACAAATGACCATATAATTATTCAGGTACTGACTTTCAACAATACTGTCACCTCCATTCATTGGTACGAACAAGTTCCATGCAATTCAACCTTTACCCTACTAACATTATGTTTTATTCTACATGAAGTGTCTGCCGATAGTCAGCACATCCACAGCGGTTCATTCTATCAAGACGTTGTCTATCAGCATGGATTATGACCTGCACGGAGTCTTTTCCTTGGTGGAACACTTCCGAAGCTTGGAGAACTTGTATATCGAGGTGATGCTTCTCACACAAATTGTAAAACACATACCATGCATGGTGTAGAACTCCATTCAACAACAAAAGTCACTTACATTTGTATGTAATGGACAAAGGTGTATATAGTCATGGACCAGTATTAGGACAAAACTAAAAAAGTGCTTTTATCACAACAGAGGTTATAGAATTATTCCTTCACTTGCTCTCCCAGCACAATCACTCTTTATGGAGCTTAACCATTTTAAATCTTCATGTTTATTCAGGAAATAGCCTCTAACGAAGAAAGTCTTGCGAACGTCTGTTCTTGCAAGCACCACCATGACGTTCGTTTGAAGTCACTAACGCTGGAAAGCTATGTTCAATGCGAGAAAAGCATTCAATTTGCAACATTCTTTATTCTCAACGCAGCACAGCTGCAGACTATGAGGATCAAGTTTCTTCTTCAGGAAGACTTCACGGAAGAATTCTACAAACAGCAACAAGACTTGCTTCAATGGGACAAAAAGGCTTCTAAACATGCTTGCCTTAGGTTGTCGCCAAGTTGCAACCACGGGAACTTGGATCTAAGGCACGCATGCGTTGAGTACCTGGATTTAAAGGATCCATTCACTTGTAAGTGCTGAAAACAGTGCTGGAGTGAGATGTTGCCGCCACTTTCCGGTTTGGAATTTACGTAGGTGTGGTAAAACAATGCCCGTACCTTTTTGCTAAATCTGTAACCTTGCCAACAGCGAACTCGGTATTTCGGTCTATGGCTAAACGGTCTTTTGCTCATGCCGTACATTTCATTAGCTAAACGGGCTTCAAGTCTCTGAAGCCACGGCTATGTACATTTGTGACTTTCTGTGTTTGAGTGATAAGGGTCATAGGCATGCACTAGTAGGAAAAGGGGCTTTTACCCCGGTTCATAAGGGCCTTTAGTCCCGGTTCTGGAACCGGGACTAAAGGGTCGTTACTAATGCCCTAGCCCTTTAGTCCCGGTTCTTACACGAACCGGGACTAAAGGCCGTCCACGTGGCCGGTGCGGGGAGCCCAGGCAGGAGGGCCTTTGGTCCTGGTTGGTGCCACCAACCGGGACCAATAGGCATCCACGCGTCAGCACCTGGCAGGAGCTGAGGTTTTTGTTTTTTTTGAAAGGGGGTGGTTTAGGGGTTTTGGGGGGTTAATTTAGGTGTTTCATATATTGTGTTAGCTAGCTAATTAATAGAGAGAAGCGTCCTCTCTTATCTCCGTGCTTGGTCGACGCTACGTACTATATACGTATGGAGAGGAGTAGACACGCTAGCTAGTAATCAAATGAAGGAAACAAAAGATCGTCATGAACATATGCATACAGAGAGAAGTGATATCGACCACCTCTCCTTCTCCGAGATATTGGTCGAACAACAAGTTCTCGTATATCTATCCAACACTACCGGCTACATATATACAATAATTATCTCTTACAATACAATCTCCTAATTATATTGTAGGAACACACGGTCCACATAGTATTCTCCGTTTTCAGCGATCACGTGGTCAAGGAAGAATGCCGCCAATTCCTCTTGAATTCCTAGCATACGATCTTCTGCTAGGAGTTGATCCCGCTTCCGAAAAATCTAATTTGAAGAAGGGGGTCAATACATATATATATATATATATATATGAATAAATGAAACTCAACACAAATGATGGTAATAAAATAAAATTGTGAATATTATTGCTTACGCACTTCATATTGTTCTTCAGTGTAGCCCCGCTCATAGGTATGGTAGCAGATGGACTCGCAAATGTAGTATCCACAGTAATTATTCCCGGGTTGCTGCCACAACCACTTTACAAGAAATAGAGGTCAATCAAACTGATAAGCAAGCATGCTAAATGGTATTGATCAAACTAGCGCTTGAATCACTAGGAGATGCGCGGAACATGCTACTATAGTACTTACTTTCGAGTGTCTAAATTGCAGCTGGTTCGGCAGTCCCGGGGCTTTTGAGGTGAATTTTCTCCAAACCCTGCCAGACAAAGAAAACAATTAATTGATATCAGGAAATGAACAAAGTTGCTGATATGGTGGATAATGATCGATTTAACTTACTTCTGGAGCATTTGAGTCATGTTCGCATAGTCCTGGGGATCTTTTCGTCTCGAGTCTAAGACGGTTACTACTCCCGGCTCAAGCTTAATCTCTAGGAGAATATAGTGGAAGCTGCGCATGCATGCATAAGTCATCAATTACATTACCATAACCTGGACTAATAAGGGAAACCGAATATGCAGAAGACAGTAACACTCACTTGAAGTTGTAAGGAAAGAGTATTATATCTTTGTTTTGATTTATTACCAACGATTGTAGCAAGTTGGCCTCGGTATCTTTGGCATGAAATTTAACCTGATAATCATCTATGAGATTTGTGTTAATGAACCCAATATCACCGATTTGTCTTTTCTTCAATTCAGCGATCTTCAATCTGCATAATATAGTGAGGATAAGTATAAATACATGCAATGAAAGAGCTGACCTATATAGAGAGACTTAATGACAGAAGTAGTACTACTTACAGACAGTAGCAAGTGATCGTTGTTTTATCGAGGGACTTTAGATTGTAAAACTGGAAGAAATCCTCAAATGGAACATTCAGCAGTTCAATTCCAACGAGGTCATGCTCCGGTTTAACTCTCAGCGTTAAAGTACTCATCCCATCAGACTCTCTGCAGGTTTTCATGTACCAATCATGTAGTCTTCGCATCATTGTGCTTAGAGATTTGACATCTTTGATGAGAGGCTTCCCGTAATGGTATTTGTGTTCGTCCACCTCCATGATTTCATAATGTACATCGTCGGGCAGGTAATCTCCAAGATCGGTATAACCGGGCACCATACCCGGATCATTAGCGGCGATGTCTTTTGACACCTTGAGTGGGGGGCACGATTGGTTCTCTTGTTCGCCGAGCTGGGCAATTTTTTTCCCAGCTCGTCGTTCTTTCATCCTTTTATCACTGACAGTACTTCCCGACCGCTCCGCTTCGGCATATGCCTTTGCAAGAACGCGCTCATAGTTGCCTTTTGGCGGAGACTTTGGTGGTTTTGTCAGGGCAGCCAGAGTGCGCTTTGCTTTCACCAGATCTACCTTCTCCTCCGGAGGTGGATGTTTCTTTGCTTTGTCCCCTTCAAAGAAGTTCTTCACTTCGGCTCGCACGATCTTCGCGTTCTCCTCCTCGGTCCTCTCATATGGTAACTTCTCTGGAGTCTTCAGAGAAGGACCGAATATGTATTGCCTCCCGCCTCTGGCAGCTGTACTGCTAGACGCCGGCAGAGCAGACGGAGCGGCTGCGGCTGTCTTCTTTCCTTGCTTACGAGGCGGAGGAGAAGGACTACGACGCGCCGGAGCAGCCGCAGCGGCGGCGGGTCTCTTCCGCCCTTGCTGACGAGGCGGAGAAGGAGGAGGCTGGCTACTCTGGCGCGCCGGCGCTGGCGGAGAAGGAGGCGGAGTGCCGCCACGCGCCGGAGAAGGAGGCTGATGAGTGCCCTGATCACTCGCCGGAGAATTTTATTTTATTTTGTTTCTAATTACTTATTTATTTTACTTTATGATAATTCTTTCTGCTATTAAAGTTTCTATCAAAAAAAGTTCTTTATGAAAATTCTTTTTGCTTTTAATGATTAAAAATAAAAAAGAGGCGCAATGCGCGTTGATTTGCTTCAAGCCTTTCGGAATAGTGTAGACTGCACTGCACATAGCTCGATGCAGTCTACCTTATTCCTCAAGGCTTGAAGCTAAGCAACGTGAGCATTGCGCCTCTTCTTCATCGTCTCTGCACTCAGGGCTTATAAACCGCTCCTAGTGCCTCTCAGCTAGCGAGGTGGGACTAAAAAACTGCTTAGCTAGTAAGAAACTCTAGTACCGGTTCGTGCCACGAACAGGTACTAAAGGTGCTCGTGGGGCCACAGCCTCATTAGTACCGGTTCGTGGCACCAACAGGGACCAAAGGGTGGAATTGGTCCCGGTTCGTGCCACCAACCGGGACCAATGGCCTTGCACAGCGGCGTGGTGGTGAGTTTAGTCCCACCTCGCTAGCTAAGAGAGAGCCGCACCTGTTTATAAGGTGCGGTGCGCCTGAGCTGTCGAGCTCCTCTCTAAAGTAGGCTTACGGGCCTAACCTCTCTGCACTCAGGGCTTATAAAGCATTTCAAATGAACTCTGAAAAGGTTGAAAGTTGGCATGGTATCATCATTTCATCCACATAGCATGTGCAAGAAAGTTGAGAGGGTTACGGCAAAAACTAGATGCACTTCTTGTACAAAACGGACAATGGTATCATACTCGTCTATTACAAAGTTGGCATGCTATCATCATAATAGTTGCGGGAGAAAGTCTTCACTTTTTCTTCACTTGTGTCATTTGCTTATTGCGCCGTAACCATGGATAATCTTCATCGTTTATCAGGATGCTTGGGTCAGCCTTGACTTTGAAGGGAGGAATTTCATGAAACTTTTCATAATCTTCAGACATGTCTGTCTTGCCCTACACTCCCACAATGTCCCTTTTTCCTGAAAGAACTATGTGCCGCTTTGGCTCATCGTATGATGTATTCGCTTCCTTATCTTTTCTTTTCCTCGGTCTGGTAGACATGTCCTTCACATAGATAACCTGTGCCACATCATTGGCTAGGACGAACGGTTCGTCAGTGTACCCAAGATTGTTCAGATCCACTGTTGTCCTTCCGTAGTGTGGGTCTACCTGTACCCCGCCTCCTGACAGATTGACCCATTTGCACTTAAACAAAGGGACCTTAAAATCATGTCCGTAGTCAAGTTCCCATATGTCCATTATGTAACCATAATATGTGTCCTTTCCCCTCTTGGTTGCTGCATCAAAGCGGACACCGCTGTTTTGGTTGGTGCTCTTTTGATCTTGGGCGATCGTGTAAAATGTATTCCCATTTATCTCGTATCCTTTGTAAGTCAATACAGTCGAAGATGGTCCCCTGGACAACGAGTACAAGTCATCACAAACAGTGGTGTCACCTCTGAGACGTGTTTCCAACCAACTGCTGAAAGTCCTGATGTGTTCACATGTAATCCAGTCGTCACACTGCTCCGGGTGTTTGGAGCGCAGACTGTTCTTGTGTTCATCGACATACGGGGTCACCAAGGTAGAGTTCTGTAGAACTGTGTAGTGTGCTTCAGACCAAGAATATCCGTCCCTGCATATTATTGAGTTCCCCCCTCCAAGCGTGCCTTTTCCAGTCAGTCTCCCCTCATACCGCGATTTAGGGAGACCTATCTTCTCAAGGCCAGGAATGAAGTCAACACAAAACCCAATGACATCCTCTGTTTGATGGCCCATGGAGATGCTTCCTTCTGGCCTAGCGCGGTTACGGACATATTTCTTTAGGACTCCCATGAACCTCTCAAAGGGGAACATATTGTGTAGAAATACGGGCCCCAGAATGACAATCTCGTCGACTAGATGAACTAGGACGTGCGTCATGATATTGAAGAAGGATGGTGGGAACACCAGCTCGAAACTGAAAAGACATTGCGCCACATCACTCCTTAGCCTTGGTATGATTTCTGGATCGATCACCTTCTGAGAGATTGCATTGAGGAATGCACATAGCTTCACAATGGCTAATCGGACGTTTTCCGGTAGAAGCCCCCTCAATGCAACCGGAAGCAGTTGCATCATAATCACGTGGCAGTCATGAGACTTTAGGTTCTGGAACTTTTTCTCTGGCATATTTATTATTCCCTTTATATTCGACGAGAAGCCAGTCGGGACATTCATACTGAGTAGGCATTCAAAGAAGATTTCTTTCTCTTCTTTCGTAAGAGCGTAGCTGGCAGGACCTTCATACTGCTTCAGAGGCATGCCGTCTTTTTCGTGCAAACGTTGCAGGTCCTCCCATGCCTCAGGTGTATCTTTTGTCTTCCCATACACGCCCAAGAAGCCTAGCAGGTGCACGCAAAGGTTCTTCGTCACGTGCATCACGTCGATTGAAGAGCGGACCTCTAGCTCTTTCCAGTAGGGTAGGTCCCAAAATATAGATTTCTTCTTCCACATGGGTGCGTGTCCCTCAACGTCATTCGGAACAGCTAGTCCGCCGGGACCCTTTCCAGAGATTACGTGTAAATCATTGACCATAGCAAGTACGTGATCACCGGTACGCATGGCGGGCTTCTTCCGGTGATCTGCCTCGCCTTTGAAATGCTTGCCTTTCTTTCGACATTGATGGTTGGTCGGAAGAAATCGACGATGGCCCAGGTACACATTCTTCCTGCTTTTGTCCAGGTATATACTTTCAGTGTCATCTAAACAGTGCGTGCATGCGTGGTATCCCTTGTTTGTCTGTCCTGAAAGGTTACTGAGAGCGGGCCAATCGTTGATGGTTACAAACAGCAACGCGTGCAGGTTAAATTCCTCCTGTTTGTGCTCATCCCACGTACGTACACCGTTTCCAGTCCACAGCTGTAAAAGTTCTTCAACTAATGGCCTTAGGTACACATCAATGTCGTTGCCGGGTTGCTTAGGGCCTTCGATGAGAACTGGGATCATAATGAACTTCCGCTTCATGCACATCCAAGGAGGAAGGTTATACATACATAGAGTCACGGGCCAGGTGCTGTGATTGCTGCTCTGCTCCCCGAAAGGATTAATGCCATTCGCGCTTAAACCAAACCATACGTTCCTTGGGTCAGCTGCAAACTCAGCCCAGTACTTTCTCTCGATTTTTCTCGACTGCGACCCGTCAGCGGGTGCTCTCAACTTCCTGTCTTTCTTACGGTCCTCACTGTGCCATCGCATCAACTTGGCATGCTCTTCGTTTCTGAACAGACGTTTCAACCGTGGTATTATAGGAGCATACCACATCACCTTCGCAGGAACCCTCTTCCTGGGGGGCTCGCCGTCAACATCACCAGGGTCATCTCGTCTGATCTTATACCGCAATGCACCGCATACCGGGCATGCGTTCAGATCCTTGTACGCACCGCGGTAGAGGATGCAGTCATTAGGGCATGCATGTATCTTCTGCACCTCCAATCCTAGAGGGCATACGACCTTCTTTGCTGTGTATGTACTGTCGGGCAATTCGTTATCCTTTGGAAGCTTCTTCTTCAATATTTTCAATAGCTTCTCAAATCCTTTGTCAGGCACAGCATTCTCTGCCTTCCACTGCAGCAATTCCAGTACGGTACCGAGCTTTGTGTTGCCATCTTCGCAATTGGGGTACAACCCTTTTTTGTGATCCTCTAACATGCGATCGAACTTCAGCTTCTCCTGTTGACTTTCGCATTGCGTCCTTGCATCGACAATGACCCGGCGGAGATCATCATCATCGGGCACTGGTTCCTCTTCATCTTCAGCAGCTTCCCCCCTTGCAGCATCATTGGGCACATCGTCTGGTTCCTCTTGATCTTCAGCAGCTTCCCCCGTTGCAGCATCACCGTATTCAGGGGGCACATAGTTGTCATCGTCCTCTTCTTCTTCGCCGTCTTCCATCATAACCCCCATTTCTCCGTGCCTCGTCCAAACATTATAGTGTGGCATGAAACCCTTGTAAAGCAGGTGGGCATGAAGGATTTTCCGGTCAGAGTAAGACTTCGTATTCCCACATGTAGGGCATGGACAACACATAAAACCATTCTGCTTGTTTGCCTCAGCCACTTCGAGAAAATCATGCACGCCCTTAATGTACTCGGAGGTGTGTCTGTCACCGTACATCCATTGCCGGTTCATCTGCGTGCATTATATATAATTAAGTGTGTCAAAAACCATTACAGAACATCATGAATAGATAATTAAGTGACCAAATTAATAGAAGTTCATCATCACATTAGAACCAAAGTACATACATAGTTCTCATCTAACAACATATATATAGCTCTCCAGAGCATCTAATTAATTAAACCATACATTGAAACTATGTAAAACATTTCAATGCGAAAACAAATGTGATCATAATTGCAACCAAGGTAACAATTGATCCAACGGCATAATGATACCAAGCCTCGGTATGAATGGCATATTTTCTAATCTTTCTAATCTTCAAGCGCATTGCATCCATCTTGATCTTGTGATCATCGACGACATCCGCAACATGTAACTCCAATATCATCTTCTCCTCCTCAATTTTTTTATTTTTTTCCTTCAAGTAATTGTTTTCTTCTTCAACTAAATTTAACCTCTCGACAATAGGGTCGGTTAGAATTTCCGGTTCAACCACCTCCTAGATAAATAAAATCTATGTCACGCTGGTCGGTATATTTTTCATAAACAATAAATGAATCAAATAGTTATAAAAAGATAATATATACCACATCCAAATCATAGACAGGACGAGGGCCGACGGGGGCGGATACCAAAACCATCGCACTATGTAATAAGAAGGAATAAAATAGTACGAAAATTAGACAAGTATCTATCTAAAGTAAGAATTTTTTTCTTTCAAAAAGAAGATAAGAACAAGAGGCTCACCACGGTGTTGCCGGCGACGAGATCGGCGCGGGCGGTCGACGGCGGTGAAGACGGGAATGGGACGTGACGGGCCGCTAAACCTAGACAAATCTCGAGGAAAATGGAGCTCGGAGGTCGAGTTTCGAGAGGAGAAAGATTAACTAGTGTGGCTCGGGCATTTCATCGAACACCTCATGTGCATAGGAGGTGAGCTAGAGCACCACAAAGCCCTCCCCTCGCCGGCCAGAGAAAAACAGAGAACTGTGGAGTGCTCTGCCGTGGCGATGGGGTATATATAGGCACCTCATTGGTCCTGGTTCGTGGCATGAACCGGTACTAAATCCGGGCCTTCTGTCCCGGTTCATGCCAAGAACCGGGACAAATGGTTGTGGGCCAGGAGCGAGGACCATTAGTCCCGGTTCGTGGCTCGAACCGGGACAAATGGTTCCATACGAACCGGGACCAATGCCCACGAGGCCCCGGCCGGCCCCCTGGGCTCACGAACCGGGACGAATGCCCCCATGGGTCCCGGTTCGTGACTGAACCGGGGCTAATGTGAAAACTGCCCTGTGACCTTTGCCCCGTTTTCTACTAGTGATGGGCGTCACATCCGCAAAGGCATCGTGTGGTATTATATAGAGTCATATTCACTTGTGCTTCTGTTTGTGTTCCGAATGATTCAGTGAACCACGGTTTATCAGCAAACACACAGACGATCATGCCTTCATAGAAAAGTGATTCGAGACGCACTGTTCTACCTGTCACACAAGCACGACCATGGCAAATGCACGGTTTTCCATGAACCACACAACGGCCGTGAAGTTATACGATGCGCACTGTTCTACATGCCACACAGGCACGCCCGTGATTCCACATGCTTTAGTAGCACGTAAAAACGTAATTCTTTCACAGGAAACGTCGTGAACCTACTGCCAGGCACTATATCCATTTGTGAAACAGAAACGCAAACACAACCGTGACCCGTTGTGTTTGAAATCTTTGCATCACAGAAGCACCGCGTGAAGGCACATGAAACGGTTGGGCACGCATCGCAAGCACGGTTATGCACATGAGGTATAGTTAGGCACAGTGCAGGGACATAATTGCAGATGTCACTGCTGTTGCGCGTTTTTTAAAAGCACGGCCTTGCACTCTCTGTGTTTCAGTGTTTCAGTCATTAGCGTCACAGGCACGGGCGTCACATCAGCAAAGGCATCGTGTGGTATTATATAGAGTCATGTTCGCTTGTGCTTGTGTTTGTGTTCCGAATGATTCAGTGAACCACGGTTTGTCAGCAAACACACAGACGATCATGCCTTCGTAGAAAAGTGATTCGAGACGCACTGTTCTACCTATCACACAGGCACGACCATAGCAAACGCATGGTTTGCCACAAACCACACAACGGCCGTGAAGTGATACGACGCGCACTGTTCTACATGCCACACAGGCACGCCTGTGATTCCACGTGCTTCAGTAGCACGTAAAAACGTAATTCTTTCACGGGAAACGCCGTGAACCTACTGCCAGGCACTATATCCATTTGTGAAACAGAAAGGCAAACACAACCGTGACCCGTTGTGTTTGAAATCTTTGCATCACAGAAGTACCGCGTGAAGGCACATGAAATACGGTTGGACACGCATCGCAAGCACGGTTATGCACATGAGGGACAGTTAGGCACAGTGCAGGGACATAATTGCAGATGTCACCGCTGTTGCGCATTTTTTAAAAGCATGGCCTTGCACCGTCTGTGTTTCAGTGTTTCAGTCATTAGGGCCACAGGCACGGGCGTCACATCAGCAAAGGCATCGTGTGGTATTATATAGAGTCATGTTAGCTTGTGCTCGTGTTTGTGTTCTGAATGATTCAGTGAACCACGGTTTGTCAGCAAACACACAGACGATCATGCCTTCGTAGAAAAGTGATTCGAGACGCACTGTTCTACCTATCACACAGGCACGACCATAGCAAACGCACGGTTTGCCACGAACCACACAACGGCCGTGAAGTGATACGACGCGCACTGTTCTACATGCCACACAGGCACGCCTGTGATTCCACGTGCTTCAGTAGCACGTAAAAACGTAATTCTTTCACAGGAAACGCCGTGAACCTACTACCAGGCACTATATCCATTTGTGAAACAGAAAGGCAAACACAACCGTGACCCGTTGTGTTTGAAATCTTTGCATCACAGAAGTACCGCGTGAAGGCACATGAAATACGGTTGGACACGCATCGCAAGCACGGTTATGCACATGAGGGACAGTTAGGCACAGTGCAGGGACATAATTGCAGATGTCACCGCTGTTGCACATTTTTTAAAAGCATGGCCTTGCACCGTCTGTGTTTCAGTGTTTCAGTCATTAGGGCCACAGGCACGGGCGTCACATCAGCAAAGGCATCGTGTGGTATTATATAGAGTCATGTTAGCTTGTGCTCGTGTTTGTGTTCCGAATGATTCAGTGAACCACGGTTTGTCAGCAAACACACAGACGATCATGCCTTCGTAGAAAAGTGATTCGAGACGCACTATTCTACCTGTCACACAGGCACGACCATGGCAAACGCACGGTTTGCCACGAATCACATATCGGTCGTGAAGTGATATGACGCGCACTGTTCTACATGCCACATAGGCACGCCCGTGATTCCACGTGCTTCAGTAGCACGTAAAAACGTAATTCTTTCACAGGAAACACCGTGAACCTACTACCAGGCACTATATCCATTTGTGAAACAGAAACGCAAACACAACCGTGACCCATTGTGTTTGAAATCTTTGCATCACAGAAGCACCGCGTGAAGGCACATGAAATACGGTTGGACATGCATCGCAAGCACGGTTATGCACATGAGGTACAGTTAGGCACAGTGTAGGGACATAATTGCAGATGTCACCGCTGTTGCGCGTTTTTTAAAAGCACGGCCTTGCACTCTCTTTGTTTCAGTGTTTCAGTCATTAGGGTCAGAGGCACGGGCGTCACATCAGCAAAGGCATCGTGTGGTATTATATAGAGTCATGTTAGCTTGTGCTTGTGTTTGTGTTCCGAATGATTCAGTGAACCACGGTTTGTCAGCAAACATACAGACGATCATGCCTTCGTAGAAAAGTTATTCGAGACGCACTATTCTACCTGTCACACAGGCACGACCATGGCAAACGCACGGTTTGCCACGAATCACACATCGGTCGTGAAGTGATATGACGCGCACTGTTCTACATGCCACATAGGCACGCCCGTGATTCCACGTGCTTCAGTAGCACGTAAAAACGTAATTTTTTCACAGGAAACACCGTGAACCTACTGCCAGGCACTATATCCATTTGTGAAACAGAAACGCAAACACAACCGTGACCCGTTGTGTTTGAAATCTTTGCATCACAGAAGCACCGCGTGAAGGCACATGAAATACGGTTGGACATGCATCGCAAGCACGGTTATGCACATGAGGTACAGTTAGGCACAGTGCAGGGACATAATTGCAGATGTCACCGCTGTTGCGCGTTTTTTAAAAGCACGGCCTTGCACTCTCTGTGTTTCAGTGTTTCAGTCATTAGGGTCACAGGCACGGGCGTCACATCAGCAAAGGCATCGTGTGGTATTATATAGAGTCATGTTAGCTTGTGCTTGTGTTTGTGTTCCGAATGATTCAGTGAACCACGGTTTGTCAGCAAACACACAGACGATCATGCCTTCGTAGAAAAGTGATTCGAGACGCACTATTCTACCTGTCACACAGGCACGACCATGGCAAACGCACGGTTTGCCACGAATCACACATCAGTCGTGAAGTGATATGACGCGCACTGTTCTACATGCCACATAGGCACGCCCGTGATTCCACGTGCTTCAGTAGCACGTAAAAACGTGATTCTTTCACAGGAAACACCGTGAACCTACTGCCAGGCACTATATCCATTTGTGAAACAGAAACGCAAACACAACCGTGACCCGTTGTGTTTGAAATCTTTGCATCACAGAAGCACCGCGTGAAGGCACTTGAAATACGGTTGGACATGCATCGCAAGCACGGTTATGCACATGAGGTACAGTTAGGCATAGTGCAGGGACATAATTGCAGATGTCACCGCTGTTGCGCGTTTTTTAAAAGCACGGCCTTGCACTCTCTGTGTTTCAGTGTTTCAGTCATTAGGGTCACAGCCATGGGCGTCATATCCGCAAAGGCATCATGTGCTATTAAATAGAGTCATGTTCACTTGTGTTTGTGTTCCGAATGATTCAGTCAACTCGTTCAGATGGAGAGGCATGGACGAGCACCCCATGGAGGCATACTTTAGTATTAGGCAGAGTCACGTTCATTCGTTTATTGTGCAAACCGTACATTTCATTAGCTAAACGGGCTTGAAGTCTCTGCAGCCACGGTTATGTGCGTTTGTGACTTTCTATATTTCAGTGGTAAGGGTCGTAGACACGGGCGTCAAATCCACAAAGGCATCGTGTGGTATTATATAGTCATGTTCCCTTGTGTCTGTTTTCCGAATGATTCCGTCGACTCGTTTAGACGGAGAGGCACGGACGAGAAGCCCATGGAGGCATTCTTGAGTATGAGGCAGAGTCACGTTCGTGCGTTTACTGTAGAAATATAACAGAATTGGATTCAGATGTGAACCCTCACTGTTTACTTTGTGAGGCAATGAATGACCGATCCGAGAGACACTGTCCTTAAAAGCACGGGCAAGAACTCTCTACAACCACGGTTCTGTAACAAAGAGCCACTTTCAAACGCATGGAAGTCATGCAACGAGGGCCACACTTTTAGTAGTAGAAAAAGCACGTTATCAGCTGGTGTTGCTCCTTTGCTACGCGCACAGTAGGGTGGCTGTGGAAGGCACGTTATTCAAGCAGAGAACGAACATCATGATGCCAGGACAAGACCAAAAGCATGGTTGTGAGTCTGTAGTGTCACGGCTAGAATCCTCAAGATGCATTTCGGTGTGGCTTGTTGAGTAGAAACTCGGTTGTGCGGTCACCAGAGGCACTACGTAACGCCCCGCAAAACAGGTTTGGTTGACCGTTGTGGTGGTTGTCTATGCTTTCAGCTCTTTTCATCTCTCCTGTATCGCAGCAGAGATGCATGGTTGTATTGTTACACCATCCAACTTCATAAAGAAAGGGCTGCAAACATTTACAAACAAACCTATCGCCCTTATAATATTTTCCCAGCTGAGTAATAAAACTACCTAAACAAGCAAAATCTGTTCTGCTTACATTTGCTTTGTTTCTACAACTGCACCAAATAAACCTACAAGCCGTTTTTTATAACCACAGTACGAGGACCAGAAACAGTGCAACGGCTCAAATGCAGCTCCATCAGTGCAAGGCTCAACTGCAGCTCCTCAGTGTGTATGGCAGGTACATCCAAGAAGCACCGCTCTACCTGCAACACAGGCACGGTTGTGCATGCATTGTGTGCATGACAGGTACATATATAAGACAGGCACCGTCGTACATACAACACAGCACGGTCACACATACATCGCGCATCTCTCCACTGAAAAATTAAATCTACTTTATGTCCCTTAACCTTGGTGCCACAGCATTTTATGGTCCTTCGGCCCGTACAAAGCCGCAAAACCACACATTTCCTTCATGACTGCATGCAACACAAAAACAGACAAGCCTACACATGGTGCAAAGACTTCAATGGTTGTCTGATAAAGTTTACATAAAACCCAAGCTCAAAAGAATGCAATGATACGTGTCCAACGTATCTATAATTTTTGATTGTTCCATGCTATTATATTATCTATCTTGGATGTTTATGGGCTTTATTTTACACTTTTATATTATTTTTGGGACTAACCTATTGACCCAGAGCCCAGTGCCAGTTCCTGTTTTTTCCCTTGTTCCAGTGTTTCGAAGAAAAGGAATATCAAACGGAGTCGAAACGGAATGAAACCTTCTGGAGAAGTTATTTTTGGAAGGAAAGCAACCTGATAGACTTGGAGTGCACGTCAGGAAAGAAACGAGGGAGCCACGAGGTAGGGGGCGCCCACCCCCCTAGGGCGCGCCCTCCACCCTCGTGGGCCCCTCGTGGCTCCCCTCACGTACTTCTTCCGCCTATATATCTCCATATACCCTAAAAACTTCAGGGAACAGAATAGATCGAGAGTTCCGCCGCCGCAAGCCTCTGTAGCCACCAAAAGTCAATCGGGACCCTGTTCCGGCACCCTGCCGAAGGGGGGAACCCTCACTAGTGCCATCTTCACCATCCCGGCGCTCTCCATGACGAGGAGGGAGTAGTTCACCCTCGGGGCTGAGGGTATGTACCAGTAGCTATGTGTTTGACCTCTCTCTCGTGTTCTTGATTTGGGAAGATCTTGATGTATCGCGAGCGTTGCTATTATAGTTGGATCTTATGTTGCTTCTCCCCCTCTACTCTCTTGTAATGGATTGAGTTTTCCCTTTGAAGTAATCTTATCGGGTTGAGTCTTTAATGATTTGAGAACACTTGATGTATGTCTTGCCGTGCGTATCTGTGGTGACAATGGGATATCACGTGATTCACTTGATGTATGTTTTGGTGATCAACTTGCTGGTTCCGCCCATGAACCTATGCATAGGGGTTGGCACACGTTTTTGTCTTGACTCTCTGGTAGAAACTTTGGGGCACTCTTTGAGGTTCTATGTGTTGGTTGAATAGATGAATCTGAGATTGTGTGATGCATATCGTATAATCATACCCACGGATACTTGAGGTGACATTGAAGTATCTAGGTGACATTAGGGTTTTGGTTGATTTGTGTCTTAAGGTGTTATTCTAGTACGAACTCTAGGGCTGTTTGTGACGCTTCACTACAAAAAAAATACACTTCCGTGATGATACGTGTTTGTCACAGTATGTCGCGTTTTCTGTCATGCATGTACATCCATGACAAATTTATGACAGAATCAAGATAGTCATACCTGTGCTGTCGTAGAAGTGTTCCATGACATTGCCAAAATTATCATCACGGAAGTGTCCACTTCCATATCGCGCGTCACAGAAGTGCTTTCGTCAAGGGTGACCGACACATGGCATCCACCATAACGGAACTCCGTTAAGCTATCGGGTCGGGTTTTGGATCCGATAACCCGTTAACAGCCGCGACCAATGGGGATTTTCCACGTGTAAAATCATCATTGGCTGGAGGAAACACGTGTCGGCTCATCGTTGGGACAGATGTCATCCACTCATTGGACAAAAGGCGCCTATGATACGTCGACACATGGCATGGCCCATCAAGTTTAAATGGGCTGGCCCAACTAAAGGCCCACAAGATTTTGCGGACCATAATGGGCCGGCCCAGCTAAAGGCCCACGAGATTTTGCGGACCATAATGGGCTGGCCCAGCTAAAGGCCCACAAGATTTCGCGGGCCATAATGGGTCGGCCCAGGTAAAGGCCCACAAGATTTTTTTTGTGCCATAATGGGCCGGCCCAGGTAAAGGCCCACAAAATTCTTGCGGGTCATAATGGGCCGGCCCAGCTAAAGGCCCACGAGATTTCGCCGACACTAATGGGCCGGCCTAGCTGTAGGCCCACAAGATTTTGAGGACCCTAGTAGGCCGGCCCATTAACTGGCTGCCATGTTTTGGGCCAAATGCCGGCCCATATTTGATCCGGTCCATTAATGGCCTGCCACGTTTCGGGCCTAATAATGGCCCATATGAGATCCGGCCCGTTAAAAGCCTCCCACGTTCTGGGCCAAATCACGGCCCAGATCAGGTCCGGCCCTTTCAGAGGCTTTGGCCTCAATTATGGCCCATATCAGATTGGGCCCGTTAACTGGACGCTATGCTTTTGGGCCCACTTGCTAAAGGCCCATTTAGTAATTCGGCCTGATATTAGTTTCGGCCTGTTAAGGGCCCGTTTAACATTTCGGCCCTATATTAATTTCGGCCTGTTAAAAGCCCATCATATAGTTGGGCCTGACTACGGTCCAGTTTGCATCCGGCCTGCTCGCAGCCGATATCTGATTGGGCCAAACAAGGACCGAGACAATTTTGGCCTGTTAAAAGCCCGTGATTTGATTCGCACAATCATGGGCTGGGGGTCCATTTCGGGCTGCTGCCAGCACATGAGCTGTTCGGCACGTTTCAGGCCCAACCTACTTCTCAGCCTCCTAAAAGCCCATTGTGTTTTCTTGCGAAAAGAGGCCGGGGGTTAATCGGCCTATTAAAGGCCCGAATCTACTAGTGGGCCAGTTTGACGAGGCCCATGATGCGGATCATACATCGTCATTGCATGACGGCCCGATTATGTACCGTAATTTTATAGTTTGGCTGGTTTATTGCGAAGACAGGATATATATACAGTAAAATAAATGCAGCATCGTGAATAAGAAAAAACCTAGACTATACAATAAAGAAATTACGGCATATTACATCCACTGGGCATCAAAGTTCGCCACTATGATAATAAAGCACAAGAAGACAGCAGATTACATACACTGGGCATCAAAGATCGCCACCAGTGCAAATAAACACGCCGACAAAATAATATACAAAACCGACAGCACTTCAATAGAGTTCAAGAAAGGTTTGCCCTGCTGGCAAGCTGCAGCGCAACCACCTGAGCAAGATGATGAGACTACGCTTGTTCAACACTTATATCGTCCTCACTCTGAAAGATAAACAGGCAGATAGATGACAGGTTTTGCACATAAAAGTATCAGTGTTGACAATTCATCACATTTCTTACTGACGAATAAAGTGACACGGTTTAAAATTGCATTAACACAATATGGTATTGTTCAGGTCAAGACATGGCAGGAAATGACATTGTGAAGGAGTTGGCAGCTTCACGACACCACTGGATTATAGATCAAGACCTCATAAGTAACAATGGTTAGTGTGTTGTCAATTTATCCCATTTCAGATTGGCAAATAAAGAAACGGTTTAAATAATAGTAGAATGATATGACATTGTTCATAGTTAAGACATTGCAGAATATGACATTGTGTTGTAGTGGGTAGGTTCACCACACCACTGGATTACGGATGAAGAACAGAAGCATACATGCAGTGCAAAAGAAGATCACTTGCTCTGTATAGTTTAATTTACATGGTATGAAGAAGGAACTTGGTTGTACAACTGAAAACTTAAATTGAGAAGGACAAACTTTTGTTTATGAACTACATAATAAACTTTAAACATGCAATTTGATGCAAACACCAAAAATAAACAGCTGTTGCAGTCATGCCTAACCAAATATACACAACAAAGTTTGAAGGCTTGAGAAGGACAAACTTACATTACTGGTGAAGACAGGCTCTATAAAGCCCTTGTCCATGCTGATGGGGGGGCAATTCAAGAAGTTTACCACAGAATCTTCTTCATAAGCATTGCCTTTATTCTACATTTTGTTAAGAGTAAATATAGATGTGATAATATACGAAAAAATGGAGAATATTTAAGATAAGATGAAGAGTGATGCTACATAACCAAGTAGCTATAAATGTATGTGCAGCGATACAGGCAAAAGGCACAGCCAAGAGCAATGCACAGCTAAACTTCTTCAGTACCAACCTTATGGTAAGAGTAAATATAGATCTGATGTGTAGAAAATGGAGGGCAAAGGAAAATAAGCTGCAGAGTGATGGTACATGAACAACTACCTCTCAATATAAGTACACTGATAAAGGAGAGCATGTACTTACAAGAACAATGCAGAGCTAAAAAAATCATTGGCATTGGATATATTCTACACTAATGTAACCATTCATACAGATCAGATAATTTGGAGCGAACAATTGATAAGCAAGCTATTATGCATACTGCTATCACATAATGAACAAGGTATGTATGCAAGTACAGTGATACAGGACAACAGGTACTAACAAGAGCAAAGCAACGGGCAACATATTTGCGATATCCTGTCGTTCTTTTCAAACCGGAATTCTTCTTCGAGCAGATTTCCCGCAAAAAAGATCCGTAAGGCACATGCGGAAAAGTAGAAGTTCAAATTGTCATTTGATTTCATAGACAGTACCTCATCCTGGGAACGAGACCAGTGCATAACAAGGTTTTTCCATTCAATGTCTTCTAAATTTAGCACAGGAGACTTCACCGGAAATTCATTTATAGACTTGCCATCAAAGTGTGATTTCCTCAGGTAACACCGATACTGCTGCAATGCTTCCTTGAAAAGCACAAGCAAGCTTGCTCGTCATGACTATCCAGATTGACCCTCGCCTAGTTACAACAATGTAATGTAAATCATTGATGTGTTCGATCAGCAGAAAACAGGAAAATAATAACCATGAATAATAGCACTTACACGTAAGTTGGACAGGAAGATGTGAAAATGGTGTTTGTCTTCACTATAATCTTCCCATGATGGGAATATATGCACGTAGTCCCTAACAACATTGAAAGCATTGTCTTTTAAACTGGGAATAAATGGAATGGGGTTCCAATCTGCAGGAATTGGCCATGTCTGCAGTTGGGATAGGTCTTCGGCCGGTGGACTTGCTGTACTTTTTGCTGGAGTGGGATTTTTTTGTGGTACAGCTGGTGCTATGGCAAATGAAATCGGTATACCTTTTGCTGGAGTGCAGGTCCTGTGTGGTGGGGCTAGTGGGGTGGCCAGTGAAGTATGGGTACAGTCTGCTGGAGTCGGTCCTACGTTTAGTGTCACTGGTTGTACAGCCAATATAAGTGGGGCGCTGTCTGATTTCTCCGGCACCACCACGTTTTTCAAGGACTTTGCTGGTGCTCCTTCAGGTTCGGCAATCACCCTCTTTCTTTTTGATGTCTGATGCACAAGAACAGCATTTGAGTGGAAAAACATGGTATGATGACAGATGGAATATGTATTGATAATGGATGGGCATGGCATCTCGAGTTATATGATGAGTAAGCTAAGCAGATGGTGGTGCAACAAAGTAGAAGAAATGCAAGACAACATATGCAAGATACGCGCAATCAATAAAACCTTGCCAAATTAGAACAGGCACCTTGATGGGTGAACAGGACAGGCCATCTGCCTTTGACTCCTCGAGGTTAGAATAGTCATTAGGATGATATTCTGAACAAGAATCAACAGGTGGGGAGCGTATGAGTTTCATTGCTTCCAGAATGGCACTCAATGCCTTGGTGCTAATTTTGTAAGTCATTGCAGTGTTCCACAATATTCTTCTGATGCGCGGATTATGATATTCACTGTAGTTGCGTATAATATCTGAGAACCATGAAAACATAAATAGTTGTGAGATTATCTCTGTAATGCAGATGATATTCTAATATAGGGGCGCCCATCTAAACACTTGTGTGCTATCACTGGATTCTGATGAGAGAGCTCATGTGTGCTGTAATATGGTGCGTGCATTTATATAATCTGGCACAAGTACACAAAAAAATAGGCTCCAAAAGTAAGGATAACTGGCAGATGATAGGTTCATAATATACTATATAGAGAGTTTATTGCCAAACCATGATAACAAGAGCACACAACAACTAGGCAGATCATAGTGTACATAACAGGGGTACACCATAACCACGATATATAAATCGGGAAAGTGGAACTGGCTTGAAAATACGGTGTTGTATTGCCGCTAGTAATTGAAAGCCTATCGATCACGTACAAGCCAGCTCTATCAACTGTTGACTGCAGATGTCCCTGCGCCCCTTCCTGACAAGGAACATACTCTACGTACTAAATACAGAATAAACAAATAGGAACATGTTAAAGAACAGAAGAGGAAGCATATTCTTGAGGTTCCGCTTCGATGCATACAATGTTGGTTGCCCACTCATGATGAATCACAGCGCCCAAAGAAATGCAATTCCATGCTGTCTCTCTATATGTGGCAATTTTGAACAAGAGTCATTAGGATCGTATTCTGAACAAGAATCAACAGGTGGGGAGCGTATGAGTTTCATTGCATCCAGAATGGCACTCAATGCCTTGGTGCCAATTTTGTAAGTCATTGCAGTGTTTAGCTTCAAGAGTGGACTGCTGCTAGTGCGACACAAAGCAGCTACACAGATCATAGTGTAGATATAACGGGGAAAACCGTAAGCATCAGAGTAAAATCAGCAAAGTGGAACTTGCTGGAATATATGTGCTAGTATTGCCGGTACGGCTAGAAAGCCTTCGGATACCAGCTCTCTTCAAATGAAGGTGCGGTACTGTTAATATCAGTGTTACTCTCAAAGGCGACACAGCTCCCCGCATTTCCTTGCTATTCTTATAGGATTCAAGTGGGAAGGTGACTACAAATCCTATTCCTATGTTTACAAGATCCTACGAATCAAAGAGGCTCAAAGTGTCCATCACAACCGACCGTATAGACCTCTACACTGCAAAATTCCATGCTCATCTTCAGTACAAGGAACATACTGTACCACTATTATACTCCCTCCGTTCCAAAATATAAGTCTTGGTAGAGATTTCCACTATGGATCACATACAGATGTATCCAGATACATTTTAGAGTGTAGATTCACTCATTTTGCTCCATATGTAGTCCATGGTGGAATCTATACAAAGACTTGTATTTTGGAACGGAGAGAGTACATATTAAAGAAGAACGGAAGAGGAACATGGTAAAGAAGAGCAAGTAGATTTTGGATAATAAAATGTTGGTTGCGCAGTGCCCACACATGATGAACCAGAGCGCATTAAGAATGCAAGTCCCAGCTGTCTCTCGACCATTTCAGGCGGTTGGATGAAGATCCTACGTCTCCTAACCCATCTTCTTCCTCGTCTCTGATTCTTCCCATAGAGAACACCGCACGGGCTGCCGGCCGGACCACCGGCCCCCGCCGCTTGTGTTCCTCCGCCCCCCGCCGCCTGTGTTCCTCCGCCACCCCCACCCCCCACCCCCGCCCCAACCCCCACCCGCGCCGAGTTTTCTTCGTTCGGCAAGGCCCCACAACCACCCGAGCCCCTTCGTTCGCACCGGCGACTCCGGCGAGCTCTGAAAAATCGACTGACCCAATTTTGAAATTTAGTCTACTGTGATTTAACTAGTGTGGAATATAAAAGGGGAAAACCATAAGCATTGGGAGTATAGTGTTGAGCGTGCCATGGCGGATCTGAAGGTGCAAACCGGACAAAGGCAACTTCGCAACCAAGACAAGAAATCAGAGTAAAGCAGTGGCGATCTATTTTCTTGCTGCGATAAATAAGTTGAGCAGATACGAAAGAGTACCGCCTCTGGTGCGGCGTCGTGTACGCATCTGCTGAGAATTTGACGGTGTTGCGGTAGCGATGGCTATCGGCGGCGTGGAAGCAGATCTAGGAGGGTAGACGGTGGCGGCGGGGCGTGGTGGACGAGACGGTCGTAGGAGCGGCGCCGGCAAGGTGGACGACGGCGGGGATGAAGCGAGAGGACGGGATGCAAGGATCCCGGTCCGAAGCCATGGATGAGAGAGGTCGATCTCTTGTAATGGACGGCTGCGTCGGGGTATCAGCTCCGGCATGGTGGAGGAGGACGGCGGTGGATGGGGTGGCGGACGGCGGAGGATGGAGGAGGGTGGGGTGGAGAGGGTGTTTTGGCGCCCACGGAGTACGAATGGGGAAAAGGGAGGTAGAGAGGAAGGGGGGAACCATGTATTCAGGGCGCGCTTGTCTCAAATGAGAGGAAATTTACAAACTTAGCCCCCGTTTCAAATTTCTACTACATCACAGCAACATTAGTCGGTTGGGGATAGGACGGTAATCTCGCATACACCGAATATTTGCCGACGAGAGTTTGTTTTTGGCGCCCACCGTGTATGAATATGAATCGGGGAGGGAGTCGATTTCGGCCGAGGACACACTGTGTTTTGGCACCCACCGTGTATGAATCCGGGTGAGAGGCGGTTACATCACGTTTGGGTGAAATTACAAACCTACCCCTATCAAAACCGATAGAAATCCAGCAGATAGGCTTTGCGTGGCAGGGATAGGCAGTAGTGATTTCCATCTCGCAGATTTTGGTTCCGGGCGGTTACTGCGACTTTCCCCGCTTCGTTCAAATTTTGCAGAGTGCACGTTTACCGTGCCAACTCAATTCGAATCCCGTTTGTATTCTAATTTTTTTCGGGCGGGATCCATTTTCAATTGGAATTGCATTCTATATACATCATTTTTTATATATACTTTCAAAAGCACAACACCATTTATACATAAATATGGTTTACAAATGGCATGATCTCAGATTCATAAGGTTGTATCCATCAATTTGGATTTTCAAATATTTGAAACCACTTTATGTTGAAATCCAATGTATGCATTCCTCGCTAACTGTCTCCAATTAATGTGTGTTTCATGCGGGTCTTTTTACTTCTCAAACATGTATAATGTGTTTCACACACGCAACATATAGTGTAATCCCGTTTAGACATTAATTGCATATAAACCATGCATTGTTTGTAATTGAAGAATCTATGGATCACCAATATTGATAAAGTATATAACATTACACGTGTGCCCAAATTCAAATGAATATGCATGTTTGATACACCAATTTGCGTTATGATATTATCGATGTCGTGATCTCTAGTTTAAATATTTGAATCCCCTTTAATCCAGATATTCGTCTCATATAGCTATCACTCATGCTTATATAGGCCTATCTCTCTGGACCTATACGCGTTCATCGTCTCTCAGGTATCTCTCGTGCTACCTGTATGTCGACAATGATCTTTTATCTTCGTAACACACTGACGGTACTCTCTCCCTCGACCTCCATCACTCTATCTCTCTCTAAGTATATCTCGCTCCCTGCTATGTGTCTCTAACTATGATTCTCCATGTGGAATCTCTTTCTCTCACACAAACACAAACTTTGTCTCCCGGGGTCTCATTTCTCTCTACTATTCCCATGTGTGCCACTCGCACACCCCTCATACAGAGATGTCTTTCGCTCCTTAGATATGAGAACCTACGACGCTCCCTAGAGATATCTTGCGTTCCCTCGTATGTCTCTCTAGCTATCACTCTCGTTGTGAAATATCTTTCTCTCTCGCAGACACAAAACTCCGTCTCTCTGGATCTCATTTCTCTCTGATATCTGTTTGTATGTGACTCACATGCACCCTCTCTCTATCTCTCTCACACCCACACACATAACCCAGCCTTCTGATCCACTCGACTCCTATCTCTAACGCACACTAGCTAGCATCTTTATCTTTCTATTTATCTGTTTCTCCATCAACCTTCTTTCTCGCACTCACTCTTGATTCCTATCACGCACACTACATATGTTTCTCTCTACATGCAGTCAAGTGCCCTCTCACACACATATATAACTTCACCCT
The DNA here is from genome assembly GCF_018294505.1 of Triticum aestivum. NCBI lineage: Eukaryota > Viridiplantae > Streptophyta > Magnoliopsida > Poales > Poaceae > Triticum > Triticum aestivum. Next base: position 475,480,815 of record NC_057796.1, read on the forward strand.
TTGAACCACCCGACGGTCATCTCCAACACCCAAACTAGAGGATGTCCCTCTAGCTAGCATCTCCATCTCTGTATCTATCTGTAGTTTCTCCGTCAACATTTCTTTCTCGCACGGAGTCTTGCTTCCTATCACCCACACTATATATGTCTCTCCATACATATGCATTTATAGGTTGGTCTCTTTTGCACAATCGTTGCGCCTCACTCCCTCTGCTCGCCATAGATGCATGCTCCAGCCCACGCCACTATCTCTTAAAGACAAAAACACATGCTCAATTGTCGGGCCTTCTTCCCTGCATTCTCACATGCATGCATATTGTCATACCGATCCGTCTCTCCCATGTCGTTGATCTTATGACTTATGTCTTCTTTCTTTTATCTCGATCATGCGCGCGCGCACACACACACATCCCACGTATACATGTATACCTCTCACACATGCACGTTCAAGGTCTCTATGTCTCCATACGTAGTTAATTACCCTCAATCCTAACGCCACATCGAATCGTTCTCCTCTTTTGTGCACATAACTTCCGCCTGGATGGGTAAAACACACACTCACACTTAACAATCTCCTTCTAGCTACCCCCCCCCCCGCCTCTCACTCTTCCCCTATATCCCCGAAACCAATAAGACCATCCCTTTGTTTAATTCCCGCCTACATGCACCATCGATATATAGTAGTCTTCCTCGGTGTCTCTCGAACAAACACGTTCTCTCGATGTCGACTCCTCTCACGCGCACACACCTTCTCTTCCCTCTCTACTCGCATTTTCTCTCTCGCACCCCATCGTTGGTGGCCTCTGCCATACACATCACCTCTCTATGATGAAGCCATGCACACTTAAATTACATCCGCCACAGAGGACCCCGCGACACACACACACACACACGCACACACACACGCACCCCCTCCCCACACACACACTAAAGACTCCATCTCTCTCTCTCTCACACACACACACACGCACGCACGCACACCCCCCCACACACACACACACTAAGACTCCATCTCTCTCTCTCTCACACACACACACAAACTAAGACTCCATCTCTCTCTCCTCTCACACAGACACACACACACACCCCACACACACACACTAAGACTCCATCTCACACACACATGCTCTAGGCGGAGCATTTGTTCCTACCACCCTTCATCCAACCTTACCCGTATGATAAACAATCACCTTTATTTACTTGCATGAACATGGACAAATTCCACTTTACTTTAGTAGTCAGCAAACTTATCATCTGTACCCTTATAAAAAACGAGTTGGCGGTGATGGTGTGCCTGCCATCTTGTAATACAGACCGTATGATCTATATCTGAGGATAGAAAGCAAACTATGATAATTTTACAAAAGATACCCGCACCTCTCTCCACATCATTATCTCCCGCAACCTCATTGCTCAGCAATTAAAAAAGGAATAAGTCTCTGGAACAATCTAGCATGCATGGTGGCCGCTGCCGCCTGCCGGCGCCGTCCATCCCCATGCCTCCGCCCATTCCGACCACCAGTCACCACCACGCTCCACTCCTCCTCGCCTTATCTCTCATCTTTCATTTTTTCGATGACATTCTCGAGATACCAGTTTTCCGATAAAATTCTCGAGATATCATTAGTTTTTACACATGGGATTACTCCTGCATGGGTCAATCACAACAGGTGTTCTGTAAAAAAATGCATATTGATGTTCCGTGCAATGCACGAGAATCTTGCTTGTAATTATATAACGCAAATCACGAGCAGGAAGTGACATTTTTTTGACACAACCACGTTAACATGGCCACGTAAATCACTAGCTAAAGTAAATACCATTATACTTATATCCCGATGCAAAAGGTTGAGTACATGTCCGAAGAGTAGAGTCGCACACACGCACTCTGTCTCTCAGAATCTCTCTCACACACACCAGTTACGTGACGCCCACTTAAGCAGACACGTATGTTACAATTTGTGCACCCGCGGGTACACGTGATGCTGCGCATTTATTTAAGCCGGAAGGCGAACCCAAACAGTAGCTGCATTCATTCCCCTCCCGCCGCCTCTTCTCTGGTCGCCGTCGCCCGGTAGCCATGGGCCGGCCGAAGGTAACAACATACGCCATACTCCCGCCGGAGCGGCGCTTTAATATGGAAATTTTAGTGGTCATGCATGCATCTTTTTGTGCTAGCACTCCTATATAAGGGTTGACCGGTCGCTTCCCGCGGACGTGCGCGGGCGGTGGAAGAGGAAGGAGAAGGGAAGCGGGCTGTGGAGTAACGTTTTTTACCACAATTTCTTAGGAAACTGAGTGCAATAATTGAGTAGTTTTGCAAACTACCAGTACTACACCTGAAACGGTTCAAAACCTATACTCCCTTGCCAGCGCGCGCTTCCCGCGTGAAACGGTCAGCGTCGCCCTGGAGCGTCAGTGCCGCATTAATGCCCGGCCAGAGCGGAGGCGACCTCTCACTGGCGCCGGCTTTGAAGTGGCGCGACGGCCGAGAGAGCGCCGCTTCCCGGTGCACGCGACTGCTCCGCGTCGAGACTGGCCATAGGCCCTGTTTGGATCCATGGGTTAGAGTTAGTTTGAGCTAGTTGGGGCTCAAATAGCCCTAAAGTATCCAAGCATGAGGGTTTAAATTGGAGCAAGTTGCACCGAACCCACCAAAAAAACTATCCCACCCAAGAGGTGCTAACTGGAGATAGTTCTCATTGGGACCACTGAAAAATCACTTTTCTCTCTCCATGAAGTGCATTTATTGTCAATCTAACCCTGTCACCCAAACACCTCTTTGGCTACAGTTAGTTCAGGGTTAGTCATGAGTTAGTCTAACCTCTAGCTAAGTTAGAGTATCAAACAGGAGCAGTATAGGACATGCAAGTTGCTCAAAGCATACAGGCAAATTCGTACGTGAAAGGATTTTTTTCTTTTTGAAAACGGAACGTGAAAGGAATTTTTTTAGAATGCTCTTGGCATGTCGCTAACATGTGATAGTTAACCGACCTCAATAGACGGCAGAAACGCCAGCCCGCCGCACTTTGATAGAGACGAGGAGGGAGAAGCGATACAGGCTGCTGGATTACTAGAGATAGGTGTCGCACGGAAGCCAAGAAATATGGTGATAGCGTGGGTTAGCCATGTACTAGTATGATGTAACTACACTGGGCTGCCGTGTTTCGTACTCTTCCAGTCCACTGTGGAGATGATTGGTTAATTTTATATCGCTGAATAATATTAAATATTATGAGTGCAGACGCTCCACCACGAGGTTCCTTGCTCCTTCTCGGTCGTCCGGAATCTATGTTCTTCCACTCTATTTTTTACGTGAGCTTTGTTCATCCTTTTGCCAACACGCGAGACATCTAGCATCAAGGTGCACGTGTTATGCAAGGATCGTTCCATCTATATGAAGAACACGTGGGACTGGAACTACGAGACGGACATGTACCCAGGAGTGGACGTACGAACCTGAGTAATGTAGCGCAGTAAGTGAAGTAGAAAGGCACAAATGGTATGAACATGCGTGGCATATAGGGTGTGTTTGGTTGCGTTCTCGTCTCAGCATAGTTGTTCCCTCTTCATGCATGCTCAACTCAACACCCCTCTTCATGCATGCTCTCTTCATGCATGCTTCTAGTGTATTTGTGCTAAACTAGTGTGGACTCATGCACCCTCCATACACTCTACCAAACACCCAAAAGTAGGTCGAGAAGGGAACTCTTGGGCGGCATTTGTCTCTTACTACGTACTACCACTAAATGTTGTACGTGCAATGCACGGTGATGTTATGGAGTACGTGCCTAAGTACTCTACTACTACTATATTAGTTGGAGGCACATATTAACTTTTATATTTGTTTACGTGTATGCCCCGAGACCTTCCAACTAGACGTGTCTTTCTCTCCAGGTCGCACTTTGTATCGTTCATACCACTAAGTACTACTACGTGTGGTCTCCGACCCAGAAGTGGAAGAAGTGGAGACGCTCTACCACGCTGTTTTTTTACGCTGGGCTCTACCACGCTGTTCATGTCCCACTCCTTTCGCTGACGTGTGGGACATCCAGCACGTGCCGTGTTTGGCACCCTTCGTCGTAAGAGTTGAAACGCTAGCATTCATCAGAAATAAAAAATAATTATAAATCGGCAGTGATACTATTTTTTTGCGAACCAATCAGCAGTGATACTATACCACGCGGTTTCCTTGCTCCTCGATATCGGAAAGAATACTTCCGTTCGCCAACATGTGGGACGTCGACCATCCTGGTCCACTTGCCATGCACGCAGAACTCCAAGGGAGAGTCACCCAGGTCGTCGCGCCGCAGTAACAATGACTAATGAGCCGTCAAATCACAGGCCCACTTCCCACTTTGAAGTTGCTCGGACGAAGGAACCATCATGACTTCGTTGAATTCCGCTTCTTGAAGAAAACTACTGTACCAGCAGTACTGCTAGCTACAGTAGTTACTCCAACAGAGGCCTCCTTTCGTTCATAGGATAGGAATATGAAAATCATAGGAAGTGAGATGACATGCATCTCAATTCCTATAGAGAAAGAGATGCCATTTGATGCTTAGGATAGGAATTTTTCCATTTAGTCTAGGCTAATGTACTGGTAATTTGCTCTAAAAACTACAGTAGTAACTAGTAGTATTGGTACATGCTCGTACTCAGACACAGACACACACACTAACTACTAGTACTACTACTTCTCACATGCTGGCCAGACGCCGTCGTTCTCCTTCCCGGCTTTGTCGGCGACACCCCACCGTGCTTGGATCTCCGCCGACCTCTCCGCAGCAGCGCGTGCGTCCTTTTCTTTCTTGCGGCGGCGGGCCTCTCTTTTCTTGAGTGCTTTCTGACTTTTCCGCTCCCTCTGTGCGGCTTTGGCCGCCTCTTGCTCTACCGCCCATTCGGCCTTGGCATCTTCAAATTCCTCCCACATAGTTGTGAGGTCGCGAGCGGCGATGAACTCGGCACGGCGGGATGCCATCGCTTCCCTACCATTTTGTGTGCGGTCGTGGGCGGCGAGGAACTCGGCGCGGCGGGATGCCATCGCTGCCTTACCGGTTAGTGTGCGGCGCGGTGGCATGAACGACGCTTGGTGAGAGCTCTGGGGTGGAGTGGCCGGACAACCGTATAGTGCATTGGTTTGTCAAGAGCTCAAGGACAGAAGACGAAGCAAATTTGGATTCCCCTTCAATCCTGGTCATTTATTACCGAGTAAAATGCATTGGCGGTCATCGAACTTGTCTTGATAGCTCACTTTGATCATTGTATACGAGATATGGTGATTATACGGTCACTGGCTCAGCGTATAGCTCCGTATTTGTCTGGTTGACCAGTCAAACAGTCCGCATGCGCCTCATCAGCTCGTGTTCTTTATCTATCTACGCGGGCCTACCTGTCAATGGAGAAAGAAATACTGTAAAAACCAAAATTATGCGTATGTGGGGAATCAAACCACGGACTCGTCGCTGCAACGCACCCTCGTCAGCCAAATGAAAATGAAATACTTCGCGTCAGACACTCACGCTCACGCTGTCAAAGCATGCTAATGCATGCACGTCGCCCTCTAAATCAAAGTCCTGCTCATGGCGCAACGCAAACGGCGAGCCCATCACCTGTGCGCCCCGGCGGTGCCTGACATTACTGTTTAGACGTTTGATGGAGGCCTACGCGAACGCCGAGCATGTATTCACCTGGCTCAACACCAACGGTCATACTCGGACCGCCTTGCTCATGTATATCGTCCATCACAACGACAATCTATAAAACAGCCTAAGCTAGAGAGGGTACTATGGTAGTATGGTACGGAGTATGTACTATCGTGAGCGACCGATCTTAGTGCCACTGCACACCGAAACCCCTTCCATCGCTAGCGCGCGCTTCCCGCCTGAAACGGTCACCGTCTCTCCAGAATGTCAATGCCGCATTCACCGGACTTAACTGCAGGTGCAATTGGTGTGTCACTGACATGCGGGCCAGATGCCCGTTGGGCCCACATGTCAGTAACCCAAACGCATCTGCAGTTAAGTCACTGAAGCAGCGTCCGCATTCACGCCCGACGAACCTACTCCGGCGCCAGTTGTCCATCCGTCTGCCGCGGCTCATTGCCATTCGCCCGCTATATTAACTTGAGCCCCAGCTCCCAGCCATAGCCAAAGACCCACACTTATTCTCCTCCGGTCCCTTCCTTCTGTCGGCACCACTTCAACCATGGCCTCCTGGCGCTCCGAAGCTCTCTTGGACGTACTGTCGCAGGAGCAGACGAGGGACATCGGCGGCTCCGCTCCGGGCGCGCTCCAAAGCTCTCTTCGACGTACTGTCGCAGGAGCAAACGAAGGAGATCGCCGGCACCCCCCCGGCCGCCCTCCGCCGCCACGACCACGAAGCCGGCGCGCGTGCGCGGGCGCAGCCGGCAGCGAGGAAGAGTAGTACACGGTAGGTCGCCGCCGCTCTGGAGGAGGAGGTTATCGAGGCGGATGAGGAGGAGGCAAAGGCAATGGCCGGCTTTCTCGGGTTCATGGCCGGACATGGTGGTCGGGCGCCGGCGATCGTTTAGATTAGGTTTACAGTAGGTTTTAGTACGGTTTGTGCGAAATATGTAATGAATTTCGTCCAGTTTGTAGGAAAAGTTTTCGAAATGTAATGAATTTCATCCGGTTAATTTGAAATTTGCTTTGTTTGCACGAATTTCGTCCGGTTAGTTCATATAGTTGTCGAAAGGTATGCGGGCAGCATCGGATGGCATCCATCAGTGTCCTCGGACAGATGCCGGTGTAAATTTGTGGGCCAGCGCTGGAGATGCCCTAACTATCATGCTATAATCGCTAACAATCCTCCATTATTTGGCAGGGAACAGTTATCCCTCGATCAAAATCAGATCCGCGGTGTTTCGCACTCCTCCCGCGTAAGAGTGTAAACTCTTGCTTACATAAAAATGGAGCAAGTGGACGGCACTGTAGCACGTCATATCACTCGAACTAGCCCGCCTAACGAGCGGGAAAGCACCGCCCTCGTCATTTTGTTCTGGATTTCTATCGATCGATCGCGCGAAAATGTTACGCTTCGCAAGTTCTAAAGGAAAAGGCGGCACACTTACGACTCGTACGCGTCGCAACCCCGACAGTCCGGCTCGCACGCCGCTCACCAGAGGGGACACGCGTTGTCTTGCAATTTCACTGACATGTGGGACCGTAATTGAATAAACCGTCGATAGCCGAAATCTAATCGCTCGGCGGGCGTCGGCTGAGAAGAGAGAAACGGGGGAGGGAGAAGAGATCGCCCGCCCGCCGCGCACGGACTCCAAGAAATATATGGTGATAATGTGAGGTGGGCCATGCTGGAGTCCGGACCGCTTCCGGAGCCCGCTCTCACCGCCCTGGCCCCTCAAGACGCCAGCTGCCCGCCGCATGCATGCATAGCAAGTAGTACTCCTTATGTGGAGGAGAGAGAGGCATTGACAAAGTCAAGGAGTGGGCTCTGCAAGAGCCCGTCTCTACACGTGCTCCTAGGTATAAAAAATAATTCTAAAAAAGGCATAAAAACAATTGTGTCTTAAAAAAGAAAGGTAAAAAACATTTGAGAGGAAATAGATAGAGAGAAAGTGAGAAAAAGCTGTAACCTGGGCATTACATGAGGAAGGAGGGAGTGGTGCACATGCCAAGTTCACTGGGCTGCCGTGTTTCACACTCCTCCGTCGTAACAGTGGAGACAATAGCTTTCATCAAAAATAAACAATGAATACTCGTTGCTCGTCCTCTATATCGGAAAGAATACTTTCATTCGCCGACATGTGGGACGTCGACCATCCTGGTCCACCTGCCATGCACAAAATTATCCTGGTCTACCCCGGTCGTATCGCAGGCCCAACCTTTCCCACTGTAAGTTGTTCGGACGAAGGAACCATCATGACTTCGTTGAATTCCGCTTCTTCAAGAAAACTTACTGTACCCGCAATACTGCTACCACACGCGAAGACTGGACGGCACTGTACCACGTCATATCACTGAAACCCACTAGGCCAAACTAGCCCGCCTAGGTCATCTATTTTGGAACGGAGGGAGTACGTCTCTGCACTGCTATGATTTTGTGTTGCACGTTCTCTGTACTTTTGCTACGATTTTCCTACCCTATGAACCAAATGAGGCCTGAATGTATGTCGACTATTGTCTGATCGATCGCTAAGCCTACAATTTTAGGAGCTAGGGCTATTGGTCGATCGACGAGGGATAAGTATAAGCGTACCACGAGCTCATCAGCCCCAACGTTTCTCTTCGGTGAGTGTTTTGCAAGTACTATAGCTCGCACAGTAGCTAGCCTACTAACACCAAGAATCATCAAACAAGCCCTGCTGATATGATAAACAGTTCAAACTTACATCTAAGCATGCCATATATTACATCAAAAGCTGGTGAGGATACATCTGTTTCCATAACTCGGAGAGGGTTCGCATGATTCATCGCATGATTCACTATCAAACAAAAGTAGCAAGATCCGCCCACACAAGACAGTGCACTAGCCCTAAGATGGTTTGATAACACGCATCGTTCTGGTAATTAAACACAGGGCAATGCAAACTACCCTGAAGGATTAGCGCGACCAACTATTTCTTGTCATCGATCTCTCGGGCAATGACCACAGCACGGACAGCGGCATGGGAATCGATTTCTGGGGCGATGTCCACAGGACTGACCGCGACATCGGAATCGATCTCTGGGGCGATGTCCACAGGATGGACAGCGGCATCGGAATCGATCTCCGGGGCGATGCCAACAGGACGGGCCACGACATCGGAATCATCAAGGACGTCCACCGGCACCTGCACAACCCTAACATATTAGCAAGCACATTGCAAATAATCAAAAACCACAACTATGGTAATAAGCCATTATTTTTTACCTTGTGCAGCTCACCGGGGGATCTCATCCCTCCGGGGGCCATCTCCTCGTCCTCGATGGGGGCCATCACCTTGCCAGGGGAATACTGCTTCTCAACGGCGACTATCTCCTCAAACTCGGTCTTGAGCCTCACATAGGTGGCAATCAGAGTTCCTGGGGTAGGCACGGTGGGGCCCTTGCTGTTCTTCCAACTTTCTTTGAGGAGTTCGTCCGCCAACGTCCTCAACTCTTTGGCCAGTGCTTGTTTCTTGGAGTTCTTCGTCTCCATGGGTTGGCCCGCCAACATGGTCAACTCGTTGGTCGGTGCTCGCTTCCTGGAGATCGCTGTCTCCAGTGGGTTGTCCGCCGGCAACTCTTTGCCTAGTGCTCCAGGATCCATCAATGAACTGACAAACAAAAAGCAATCGAAAGGAAACCACAATCGCAATGAAAACGGGAAAAGAATAGGATGTGAGAATCGGTCGGTGCTTCGCAAAAAGAAGATTCTTGGAATGAAAATATAGCAGCATAACTGATTCGCCCACCTTTCCTTCGTCGGTACAGAAGAAAAATGGCAGAAGTGAGTAGCCTGGAGTGAGGTTTTCTTCAAGAAAGGGAAGAAAGGGCTTGAACGAGCGTTCCAGTGAAATGATGGTTGCTTCGTCCAGTCCAACTTGGAGGCCACCTTACCACTGCTGGTAAAGGTGTGGGTTTTGTGATATGACGGGTCATGACGGCCACACCGGGGTGACAGGTGAGTCTCGACTGTAGCACCTCGCTGTGATTTGGTGGATGGCACGCGGGCCCGGATGCTTTGAAATGTCCCGCATGTAGATAGAGCGGCTAGTCATATAGGAGTGCTCAATATTGTGCACCGCGACCAAGGCGGAGAGGAAAACGAGAGAACTACGTAATTAATGCATGAGTTTAATTAGGGTAGTTTTGTAAAGTACGAGATACATTCCTCCAATCGCAAAATGCCTTGGTTCATGAGATTTGAGATTTGAGCCCTATAAACCGGAAGGGAGGGAGTACTGCACACGGTGTAGTCTAGTCACTTGTTGAAATCTCTAGAAAGGCAAATACTCCTTTCCGGTTTACAGGGCTATACTACTCCCTCCGTCTAGGTGTGTAAGTCATCTTACGAAAACCAAATAGTCCCAAAACACTTAGGCGCGGTGCATTAACTTCTACCTTGTTTCTTGTTTCTTGACATATCAACCAATAAGAGATGAGAGGTGTGCATGCTTTTAATGACTTGCAATGGCTAGTTCATTGCATGCAATGCTATTAATTAGCAAATAAACATTGGTGACCCCAGGAGGAAACGGTGCTAAGCGCGTGGACCTATGCAGAATGAGTATCAACCAATGGATAATGGAGTTTAATTGTTAAACAATAGCAATTTTGTCTCATGCAAGAGCCTGGCTAGTACTCCAAGGAACCGCACCACGCGAGCGTTCGCAACTGCCACGTTCGGGTTGCGCTTGGCTCTTCGCCTCTTCGAGAAGACGAACAATGATGTTACTCCTACTTCTACAGTATCGAATCCACTGCTGCATGTCCGTCCACCTCGTGCGGGAGGGATAGCGTGTAGCGAAAGCTTCTACTTACTGCTCCTGCCTTTGCGTCTATGACAGGTGGGCCCAACAGGTGGTTGGCCCTCCTGTCATGCAGCCAAAGGCAGGTGCAGTTAAGGCACCGGAGCTCAGTCCGCGAGGGAGAGGGCGTTGTAGTAATCAAATTTCTCGGTCTTGTACGAGTTGACGCGACACATCAAAGCACTGCACTCGATATAAGTCTTTTTACACATTTAAAATGGGCTACTTCGTATGTAGGAGTAGACATATTCTGCTTCGTATGTAGTCACTTGTTGCAATCTCTAAAAAGACTTATATTTGGAAACGGAGGGAGTACAACGCATGCATGCATGCCGTGACTTTCCTTTTGATACTTGCATGTGTTGATTTGATGCACCTTGCCAAATTTTGACTATAAATTTAACTAACCAAATTTTCATGCATGTCACAAAAAATTACGGGGCTGTTTGGATTGTGACTATGTTTGTCTTATGTTGCCACATTATTTTTCCCACACTTGCCACACTTGCCTAACCTGAGTTGCTCAAATTGTTAGACACACTTTGGCTTGCCTAAGGGAATCTTGCCACAATTTTTGTGTCTATGACATGTGGGGTTCACTGCTAATAAAAAAATTCTTGTCTTAGGTGTGGCTTATAAAAAAGACTTATATTTAGGAACGGAGGGAGTAGAAAATATAAATAATAATGCATGTTGGGGCAACCCACGTTTCCGCTAATTTTAGCCGTGGGCTTGTTCACAATTTTTACGAGGGGTTGGTTGTTCATTTAATGGAGGGACTTGTAGTACCAGACTTGAACGATACAAAGTGCGACCTGGCACACCGTAACACCACTTGGAACAAGCGGGTAGCTATCTCAAAAAACAATCAACAACTAAAAAAACCGCGACCTGGCATGTAGTAGTACACAATTTTAAACGATTGTTTTGATGGAGTGAAAAAGGAAAACTACCCCACTACGTATATATAGGCCGGAGCCTCCGCGCTTGCTTGCTAGGGTTGCTCTATTCACACACTCTCATCCTCTCCAGATCTAAACAAGATAGGGGTAGTAACACTGTCTTTCTCCCTTCAAAAAACACTGGCTTTCTATCCTCACCGCTGGTTACAGATCCGGACGTATCCCCCTCCGCCGGTGAAGGGGAGGAGGGGCAGCGTTTAGGCCGTCGTCGACAGCGAGGGAGGAGACCCACTGCCGGCCGCACCGTTATCTCTGGCCGAGCGCCGGCGCGGGAGGTCCTCCGATCCCTTCGTCGTTGCCTGTGGGCGGATCCGGCCTCCCGCCGCCCACCTATCCACATCCCGACGACCTTCAGGTATATCTTCGTTCGAAACCGCCTTAGCTCTACTTCCCCAGCTCACTACGTCGCTGCATGTGCATCATTTTCTACCTCTCAGCCCCTCTCGATCGGATGGTCCAACGTCACATATTTTTTTCTTCTATTGTTAGAGGTAAAGCTACTTCATGGAGTCGAATCTTGTACTCCCTCCGTCCGAAAATACTTGTCATTGAAATGGATGTATCTAGATGTATTTTAGTTCTAGACACATCCATTTTGATGACAAGTAATTCCGGACGGAGGGAGTACTTGGTTCAAACAAGAAATAAAGTGGGGGTGGGGGAATTTAGTATGTACACATCGGACTTGGTACAAACAGGAAGGAAAGGGAGTGAAAGTAGTACAGACTGGTCATCCAACCGGTCTCTTGGTCGAAAAGGGAAATATAGGGGTAACGCTGTACACAGTGGTATGACCAGGACTAGATTTGCTATCCACACATAGGAGTAGGTGGCTAGAGTGAACAAAAATGGGACCAACCCAGATATGTTTCTTGGATGTTTGTTTCTCGGGGCAACAAACTATGAATCACCACTTTATGCCCCTGTTTACGTACATGGTGCTGGACTGCTGGACTGCTGGTGCACCCTCCGTTCAGAAGTGACTTTTGTGCTGTTTAACTGGAATGTCAGAATGGAACAGTTGGTTCATTTTGGTGGAACTGCACAAAGGGAGATCTGTGTTCCAATCCTCATCATCCATATTGGCGCCATAACCTTCCTTTAGGTAAGAATGATATTTAATGCATGTGTTCATCTCTATTTTCCGACTGCCATGAGAAAATAATGCTGTTTTTTACTAGTACACTTGTACTCCCTCACTGACAAAACCAATTCTGAATTAGAAGGCCAATCATGTACTTGGTTTCACCAACTGGTGAGGAGAAAGAGAAACAGAGCATGAAGAGGAAGAAGAAGAAGAATAAACAGTGCCAAGGCGATCTTGCTGAAGCCAGAGGCCTCAGTCGAGGCCATTCAAGGGCTCCGGCAACGACTACCTTACATGTGAGACGATCCTCCAGGGAGCCCTTCCACTTCTGCTGTCTCACTTAATTAATTAGGAGTACTTAAGTACCACTAATTTATTACTGCCTAATTTTCCTGTTGGAGTTAAACAAATCTTTAGTAGGACCCTATGCTGAATCATGTACGTGTGTATGTTTGTCTATGGAGGTGAATCATGTGGTGGAGCAGGGAGGGAATATTATTAGTGTCATGACATAATAGTGCTATTGTTTTGCATGTCAATTTATTGCCATTGGTTCAATGAGGCAATGTTTTGCGTATTGTCCATCATGAATTTGATGCTACTGTTTGAGTAATATGCTAATGTCTTCCTATCCTTTCTCACTAAGCTAATGAAGGTTTCACCTTGTTCCTACTTGTGCAAACAGGGATCATGTTGTGCCAATCATACATTTTAGTGGAACTACACAAGACAATACAATGAACTGTATCCCAGCCAGTGCTTTAACTCTGCTGGAAGTTCTTGATAATCTTTCGATATAATCTCAGCACTGGTAAACAAGAGTGATTTCAACCATACATTTGAAGTGCACAAAAATATATACTATTGTGTGATTCCAGTGAGTGCTTTATCATCTCTTATGGGACTACATGAATAAGCTTTTTTTCTCAGGTTGGTACGGGCCTAAGGCCTTCATCCATATTAGTTTGCTGTCATCTCTATTTGTATCGTGCTACTGTCATGAGAAACTCCTTTATCTTTGCACGTTAAAGTTTTGCAACCTATGATAAATGGCAATGCTTTGAGTGTTGAGTTGAGCTAATTGGCACTGATTAAATAAACTAATACCTCTCTTTAAGCAAGACTACTATGTTGCTAACTTTACCCATTAAGATAATGAGGGTGCTTCTATTTGTTAGTGTATGTTTCATCAACTAGTCCCACTATTACAGTAATCTCACTCTCTCAATATATGTGCCAACAGGGATGCTCGATTTTGGTGGAACTGCACAAAAACTTTGGGTGCTTCATTGCCTCGACAGCTTCCGTCCTTTCCTGTCAGTCGCTAATCTCCGCTTGCTTTCTTCCTTTGCTGTCAGTCGCTTGGCTTATCTCGGCTTCCAGTCAAAGGAAATAGTAATTGATATGCTACCTCACACAGGTTGGTACTGGTCTTTATCCTGATTATTGTGCCTGTCATATGTATTGGTAATTTGGTATTGTGCTACTGTTTGCCGATTTCATAAAGGAGTAATTTGGAGCCTGAACTCGCAGGCAAATCATTACATCGGGTGATTTCAGTAGAACTGCACAAAATGATCAGATGGACAGGTACTTATGCTGCTGCTATGTACTCCAAAGTTCACTCAGACAAGCATCGATGTTGACAAGAAGTGCCTATATTCATTCGAGTATCAACCGGCGTCAACCAATTGTCAAACTCCAAGTATTAGGAGAGTGAACGCCAAAAATATTGCTTGGTGCATAGCCCAGAAAAACGCAGTCCAGTCTTTGGTCCCAACTTGTGCCTTTTGGTTATCGGCACATATGGTAGCGAACTATATGGCATGGAGTCTAAAGATTCCAGACAAGTTGGTTGACGCGTATATTCATCTGGCACTTAATCAGTCTGCACGCCAAGGATGCTCCATTTCAGTTGAACTGCACAAAAAATTTGGGTGGTTCATTTTCTCAACCGCCTCCTTTCTCGTCTGCAATGTAGAATTTTGGCGAGATACAGGACCAAGATGAGCCAGTAAACTAGTTGGATGAAAGTAGTGGCCAAGTTGCTCAAACCTCCCTCGGCACGAGGCCACTATTTGAGGATAAACCTACAAGCAAAGTTCAGATTGTCTGTGCTGCCTCTTATGTACTCGAAAGTTTACTCGTACAAGAACTAATTTTAGCAAGAAGTACCTCCGATTGAACACCATTTACCAGTCTGTACCCTAGGTAATTAAAGTTCGTCCATGGATCATATTGGCTGTGATCTCAATCATTTGGATGCATAAACATACTGAACATGTGTATATCTGAATCTTTTTGTGAATTATGTATGAATATTGTCGTGTGATCTATCAATCATTTGGATGCATAGATATGCTGAGCTTGTGTATATATGAATCTTTTGAGTTGTTGATAGTGAATGTTGGCTATGAATATGAACGTGTCCTGTGAACCTGAGTTTGATATGAATGTTTACCTTTTCTGTTGTATTTGTGTGTGAACTTGTTAGTATGCCTACTGTGGGGTATAAAACGCAGGTCTCTTATAAAAGTAATGTTGTGTCCAATTTATGTTTTCCCTTCTAACCACATTATATATATTTATATTATTACTATTATCGTATATTTTATAGAGACTTATATATACATTATAAAAACATCCCACGTGTTATTAACTTATAAAAGTAAATGTTTAACGGAAGTTGGCAAGGAAAATCCTGGTTGTTTTTGACTCACAGGCAAGGAAAATCCTGGTGATTGCGTACAAAAGCTTGCGAAGATTTTAAGGACCAATTTAATAATAACGCGCTCATTTTTATTTTGAGCAATAACTCGCTAATTTCTTAATTATATATATATAAATGTGCCTCTCCGGTTTATTCTTTGATATTAATTGCTCCTTCTAACATAACATTATATATATAACGAGCCCACCTAATACGTGTATTTCAAGGAAGTGCAAATGGGCTGGGTTTTCTTAGAAAATATAAATGGGCCTGATTGACGCGAAATTATTTGTTCACCCAGCCCAGCAAATGGACTGTACATTCTAGAAAACATGGGTTAAATATATGCCACATTTTTGCAGGCTGACATGTGGGCCAATAGGTCGAAGCCTACGCAGGGCGTTGTCAACTTGGTCAACAAATGATTGTGTCATCCACAGCCATTGGATTTATATCCAACGGCCGGCATGCACCTTCAATCTCTCGTCTTCTTCCTCCAGCGTCGCCGGGACCGCCTGGTCCGGCCTCCGGCGGCTAGCGGCTCTGCTTAGCACGCATCGCTGCGAAGCGCTACCCCACCGCCGGCCAGGCTATCCCTCCACCCCTCGACACCTCCTGTTATTCTCCACAGACTACAGCCCCACGCCGCAACAGAACCAGTTATAACCCTTCTCCTCCTCTCAATCTGCGACTCCACTGCCGCGTTTTCCCATCTCCGAGTCGTTCCCGTCCGGGGCCTCGCCGTCGTCCACCGCCTCGCTGCGTTCGGTGCGGCGTGGTCAACAAACGAGAGTCATCGGAAGAGGACTGTACGTGGAGAGCCTGACGGCTGGGACCCACGAGGTCCATGGTCGCACGCAAGGAAAGTTCCTCCTTATTAAGCTGAAAAAAATGTTTCCTCCACCTGACAGCTGGGACCCACCGGCTGTATCTTCGCACGGAAGGAAGTGCCTCCTTGTTTTGCGAAAAAAATTATTCATCCCGTTGACAGCTGGGACCCGTCAGATTTGGTGACTGACTTGTGGGCCTACTAAGCGGACGTGTACGCACGGCTTTGTCAACTTAATCAACAAATGATTCTAGCAGCTGGACCGTTGGATGTTAATCCAACAGCCGTGCTCCTTCTTCAACCTCTGTTCTTGCTCCTGTCTCCCGTGGGCGGCACCGCGGCTGTGCTGCCGCGCACCCGAACCAGTGAAGTTTCCCACTCCTCTCCATCTGCGACTCCACTGCCCCGTCTTCCCCATCTCCGGGTCGTTCCAGTCTGGGTGCGCTCGGCACGGTGTGGTCAACGTGGTCAACAACCGAGAGTCATCGGAAGATGACTGTACGTGAGAGGCTGACAGTGGGGACGCACCACGCCCATGGACGCATGCATGCAACGGAACGCGGCGAGGTCAACGTGGTCAAGGAACGACTTCCATCGGAAGTATACTGTACGTGGAGAGTCTCAGCTGGGTCCACGGCCGCAGCAAGTAAGTGCCTCCTTATTACGCGGAAAATAATGATTCCTCCAACTGACCGCAGGGACCCACTGGACGGGCCACCGTATTTTGCGAAAAAAACGTTTGCCCCCTGACTGCTGGGACCCACCTGACGGGCCACCGTATTTCGCGAAAAAACGTTCCCCCCGCTGTCAGCTCGGACCCACCGGAAGTGCCTCCTTATTACGCACAAAAAATGAATACTCCCCCGGCTAGCTGGGACCCACCTTGGTGGGAGGCTGACTTGTGGGCCTACTAAGTTGACGGGGACGAAGGGCTTTGTCAACTTAGTCAATATGAACGATTCTAGCTCCAGTGACCGTACGATGTCCATCCAACGGCCGTAGTGCTTCTTCAACCTCTGGTCTTCTTGCTCCAGCCGCCCAAAGCAGCGCCGGTCGTGCCGCATGCTCCTGCCTCCCGTGGCCGGCTGTGCTGCCGCGGAGGCCTCACCGCCCCCTACTATTCCCACCGCTGGCCAGGCCCTGCGGCGACGGCAGCCTCACACCGCAGCCGAACCAGTGAACCCTCGTACTCCTCTCCGCGCGGGCTTCCACTGCCGCGTCTTCCCCGGCTCCGCGTCGTCCCCTTCCTAGGCCTCGCCGTCGTCCACCGCCGTGGTGCTCTCCGCGCGGCGTGGTCAACGTGGTCAAGGAACGACTTCCATCGGAAGAGTACTGTACGTGGAGAGGCTGACAGCTGGGTCCACGGCCACAGCCCAGTTTTTTTGTGATTTGCCAAGTAAGTCGCTTTGTCAGGCCTGTTGGGCTGCAAATCTTTCAAGACGAGGAGAGCTTTCATTCGGCTGGCCGAGAAAATGGCCCATCAGTAATGAGAAATGGGTTGTACATTTTTAAAACACATCAAACCGGCAATTAGTTTCAAATATCTTTTTTTTCATTTCGAGATTTTAAATTACATTAATTTTTATGCGTGGAGAATTTGTTGGATTTTATATTGATATACATTTATTTTTAAAATCAGTTTGAATGTGAGTCGAAATTTCGGGATTAAAAACAGTTCGGACCGCACCGAAATATGCAAAATTTCGTATAATTTTTTAACCGTGGCCACAATATGGGCTGTAATGCTAACAAAAAGAATATGGGCTCCAAAAAAACCTTAATAATTAGCAAATGGGCTGTAAATTATTAGAAATAATGGCAGATGGGCTGTATGCTGTTTTCCACAGATTTGAGGCTTTCCTAAAAAAAGGTTGACGCACAAGCAGTGACTGTTGGATGGCCATCCAACGGCCGTCGTGCTTCTTCAATCTCTGCTCTTCCTGCTCCAGCCGCTCAAACAAGCGCCGGCGGGACTGCCTGCTCCCTCCTCCCCGCGGCCGGCTCTGCTGCCGCGCAGGCCTCACCGCCCCACCGTACTCCCATCGCTGGCCTAGCCATCCCTCTACTCACCCACACCTGCTGTTATTCTCCGGCGACGGCAGACGAACCAGTAAACCCTCGTACAGTCGTACTCCCCTCCGCGTGGGAAACAACTGCCGAGTCTTCCCTGCCTCCGTGTCGTTCCCTTCCTAGGCCTCGCCGTCGTCCACCGCCCTGGTGCTCTCGGCGCGGCCTGGTCAACATGGTCAACGACCGACATGCATCTGAAGTGGACTGTACGTGGAGAGGCCGACAGCTGGGTCCACGGCCGCACGCAAGGAAATGCCTCCTTATTACGCGCAAAATAATGATTCCTCCACCTGACATCAGGGACCCACCGAAAGGGCCTCTGTATTTCATGAAAAAAACGTTACCGCCGCTGACAGCTCGGACCCACCAGCTATATCTTCGCACGCAAGGAAGTGCCTCCTTATTACGCACAAAAAAATGAATACTCCCCCTGCTAGCTGGGACCCACCATGGTGGGAGGCTGACTTGTGGGCCTACTAAGTTGACTGGGACGGGGGCCTTTGTCAACTTTAGTCAATATGAACGATTCTAGCTCCAGTGACCGTACGATGTCCATCCAACGGCCGTAGTGCTTCTTCAACCTCTGGTCTTCTTGCTCCAGCCGCCCAAAGCAGCGCCGGTCGTGCCGCATGCTCCTGCCTCCCGTGGCCGGCTGTGCTGCCGCGGAGGCCTCACCGCCCCCTACTATTCCCACCGCTGGCCAGGCCCTGCGGCGACGGCAGCCTCACACCGCAGCCGAACCAGTGAACCCTCGTACTCCTCTCCGCGCGGGCTTCCACTGCCGCGTCTTCCCCGGCTCCGCGTCGTCCCCTTCCTAGGCCTCGCCGTCGTCCACCGCCGTGGTGCTCTCCGCGCGGCGTGGTCAACGTGGTCAAGGAACGACTTCCATCGGAAGAGTACTGTACGTGGAGAGGCTGACAGCTGGGTCCACGGCCACAGCCCAGTTTTTTTGTGATTTGCCAAGTAAGTCGCTTTGTCAGGCCTGTTGGGCTGCAAATCTTTCAACACGAGGAGAGCTTTCATTCGGCTGGCCGAGAAAATGGCCCATCAGTAATGAGAAATGGGCTGTACATTTTTAAAACACATCAAACCGGCAATTAGTTTCAAATATCTTTTTTTTCATTTCGAGATTTTAAATTACATTAATTTTTATGCGTGGAGAATTTGTTGGATTTTATATTGATATACATTTAATTTTAAAATCAGTTTGAATGTGAGTCGAAATTTCGGGATTAAAAACAGTTCGGACCGCACCGAAATATGCAAAATTTCATATAATTTTTTAACCGTGGCCACAATATGGGCTGTAATGCTAACAAAAAGAATATGGGCTCCAAAAAACCTTAATAATTAGCAAATGGGGTGTAAATTATTAGAAATAATGGCAGATGGGCTGTATGCTGTTTTCCATAGATTTGAGGCTTTCCTAAAAAAAGGTTGACGCACAAGCTGTGCTGCCGCGGAGGCCTCACCGCCCCCTACTATTCCCACCGCTGGCCAGGCCCTGCGGCGACGGCAGCCTCACACCGCAGCCGAACCAGTGAACCCTCATACTCCTCTCCATGCGGGCTTCCACTGCCGCATCTTCCCCGGCTCCCCGTCGTCCCCTTCCTAGGCCTCGCCGTCGTCCACCGCCCTAGTGCTCTCGGCACGGCGTGGTCAATGTGGTCAAGGAACGACTTCCATCGGACGTGGACTGTATGTGGAGAGGCTGACAGCTGGGTCCACGGCCGCAGCAAGGAAGTGCCTCCTTATTACGCGGAAAATAATGATTCCTCCACCTGACAGCTGGGACCCACCGGACGGGCCACTGTATTTCGCGAAAAAAACGTTTCCCCCTGACTGCTGGGACCCACCAGCTACATCTTCGCACGCAAGGAAGTGCGTCCGGGCAAAAAAATGATTCGCCCCCCGACTGCTGGGACCCACCAGCTACATCTTCGCAGGCAAGGAAGTGCCTGACGGTCAGGACCCACCTGGTGGAATCGTACATAGCATTGTCATTCTGGTCGAGAACGTGTACGTACATACTGGTCGATGTAGAGGCGCGCACGTAGCATGTACACGTACGTACAACGGCCAGTGTGCAAGAAAGAAAATACGGCCACGTACGTACATACGGGCAGGGTCTCGAACGCCTACTCGCGCATACGTACGGCCAGGGCTCGTGTACATGGCTGGGTCGGAACGGAGAAACAGCGTCGTCGTCGTGTTCATGGGGAGCCAACCGGCTGGGTCGGAACAGAATGCGTCGTCGTGTTCATCGGGAGGGCTTGGACGGAACAGCCAATGGAAAGGAGGCCTGGCGTACCGCAGAACGGAGGAAACGGCCTTGTGTTCGACCGGCCACGTTTGAAACAGGATCCTGTTCATTGGGAGGGGTCTGGCGTACCGCAAAACGGAGGAAACGGACCTCCTACGGTCGAAACAGGGGTCCTGTTGATCGGGAGGGGTGTGGCGTACCGCAAAACGGAGGAAACGGACTTGTGTTGGAGCGCTACGGTCGAAACGGGGGTCCTGTTCATCGGGAGGGGTGTGGCGTACCGCAAAACGGGACTCCACGGGACACTGTTCATCTCCACCGTCGACCCCCTCCCGCCTCCACGGGCTACTGTTCATCCACCGTCGACCTCCTCCAGCCTCCACCTGCGACTGTTCATCCACGGGCTCCTGTTCATCCAGCCTCCACCACGCGCTACTCCACCGGCTACTGTTCAACCAGCCCTCTCCACGGGCTCCTGTTCAACCACCCCTCCACGGGCTACTGTTCATCCAGCCCTCCACCGTCTACTGTTCATTCTGCCCTCCACGGGGTGGTCCTGTTCATCCTGCCCTCCACGGGGTCCTGTTCATCCAGCCCCAACCGGCTCGATCGATCGGGGTCCTGTTCATCCAGAGGCAACACCACGGGGTCCTGTTCATCCACCCCCACCGGGAACTGTTCATCCAAACCCCCCCAGCAACGCTCACTGTTCATCCAGAGGCAGCATCGATCGGCTTCAGTTAGCAGCAGTAGCGAAGGAATCGCTCGATCGGGTTCAGTTAACAGCCATCGATCGATCGCTCGGGTTCAGTAACGCGTAGCCTGCAGTGCAATCACTCGGGTTCAGTTAGAGCCCAACGCCTCGCTCGGGTTCAGTTAGAGCCAACGCCTCGCACACACGCGCGTACGTGTACAAGAGAAACGCGCATCGCTCGGCCCCCGACCTCCCACTGTAACCGGGAACTCCCCGAAATTTTCCTCGCCCTCGCTTCTACCACGGTTTTTTCCGTCATGGACGGCCCAAAGAATGTCATGCAGCTGCGTCTCCGGCCCGCCCAGGACGAAAAGCCCATTTTCTGTCATGATTTTTTGTCATAGAAGTAGGAGCCCACCACATCTATGATGATACCGGGTTTTGTCACAATTATCGTCATAGAAGTGTCATATGTATGACAGGAAAAAAATTCGTTCGGCCCAAAATGTCACGGATGTGTCTTTTTTTTGTAGTGCTTATAGGAATAGCTCAACGGATTGATTGGAAAGAATAACTTTGAGGTGGTTTCGTACCCTACCATAATCTCTTCGTTTGTTCTCCGCTATTAGTGACTTTGGAGTGACTCTTTGTTGCATGTTGAGGGATAGTTATATGATCCAATTATGTTATTATTGTTGAGAGAACTTGCACTAGTGGAAGTATGAACCCTATGCCTTGTTTCCTAGCATTGCAATACCGTTTACGCTCACTTTTACCACTTGTTACCTTGTTGTTTTTATATTTTCAGATTACAAAAACCTATATCTACCATCCATATTGCACTTGTATCACCATCTCTTCGCCAAACTAGTGCACCTATACAATTTACCATTGTATTGGGTGTGTTGGGGACACAAGAGACTCTTTGTTATTTGCTTGCAGGGTTGTTTGAGAGAGACCATCTTCATCCTACGCCTCCCACGGATTGATAAACCTTAGGTCATCTACTTGAGGGAAATTTGCTACTGTTCTACAAACCCCTGCACTTGGAGGCCCAACAACGTCTACAAGAAGAAGGTTGTGTAGTAGACATCAAGCAGTTTCTGGCGCCGTTGCCGGAGAGGCTAGGTAAGCGGCACTCACACCCCGTCAACTAAGCAGTTTCTGGCGCCGTTGCCGGGGAGGTGAGTGCTTGAAGGTATATCTTTAGATCTTGCAATCGAATCTTTTTGTTTCTTGTTTTATCACTAGTTTAGTATATAAAAGAAAACTACAAAAATGGAATTGAGTTTGCCTCCTACGCTTCATCTTTTTAATATCTTTCGTGAGTATGATGGAAAGGAAAATTGTGCTCAAATGCTAGAAGAAGAAATCTATAGAATGTTTGGCACTAAATCTTTGTATGATGAGCAATATTGCAATGTTGTTAGTATGAATTCTATGAATATCCATGATGCTAATGATATGCAAAGCCACAAGCTTGGGGATGCTATGTTTGATGAAGATGATATGTTTAGTCCCCCAAGTTTTGATGAGAATATTTATTATGATGAAAGCATGTCTCCTATCTATGATGATTATGGTGATGATACGTATGCTATAAAGAATAATGATAACCATGAAACTTGTCATCTTGATCTTAATTTTCAATCACATGATAGTTATTTTGTTGAGTTTGCTCCCACTACTATTGATGAGAACAAATTTGCTTATGTGGAGAGTAGTAAAATTTCTATGCTTGTAGATCATGAAAAGAATGCTTTATGTGTTGTTTATATTGTTGGATTCATTCATGATGCTACTGAAAATTATTATGAGGGAGTAACATATGTTTGTAGGAATTGCAATAATATCAAGTTTCCTCTCTATGTGCTTAAAGTTTTGAAGTTATGCTTGTTTTGCCTTCCTATGCTAGTTGATTCTTGTTCCCATAAGTTGTTTGCTCACAAAATCCCTATGCATAGGAAGTGGGTTAGACTTAAATGTGCTAGTCATATTCTTCATGATGCTCTCTTTATGTTTCAATTCTTATCTCTTATGTGAGCATCATTGAAATCATCATGCCTAGCTAGGGGCATTAAACGATAGCGCTTGTTGGGAGGCAACCCAATTTTATTTTAGTTTCTTGCTTTTTGGTTCTGTTTAGGAATAAATAATCCATCTAGCTTCTGTTTAGATGTGGTTTTGTTCTTTAATTAGTGTTTGTGCCAAGTAGAACCTTTGGGAAGACTTGGGTGAAGTCTTTATGATCATGCTGTAAAAAACAGAAACTTTAGCGCTCACGAGATTAGCTAAAACTTTTTACTGGAGAGTGCTATTTAGTTGATTCTTTTTGCAGATGATTACTAGACAAATTCCTCAGGTCCACCAATTTATTTTAGAATTTTTGGAGTTCCAGAAGTTTGCGTTAGTTACAGATTAGTACAGACTGTTCTGTTTTTGACAGATTCTGTTTTCATTGTGCTGCTTGCTTATTTTGATGAATCTATGGCTAGTAAAATAGTTTATAAATCATAGAGAAGTTGGAATACAGTAGTTTTAACACCAATATAAATAAATAATGAGTTCATTACAGTACCTTTGTCAGGACCGGATTCTCGGGATATTAATTTCCCAGAAAAATGGCCCTTGTGCTCACCAGCCCCAGGATTACTATTAGCTGATGAGGCACTAACTCGATACAGAAATTCCAAGCAAAGTACAAAATATGTAGTACAAGACCATTGTGGCCTATGAGTACAACAATTGGTTTCTAGTGGTTGATGGCGGAAGCGGTTTGTTGTTCATCTGCGTCTATGGGACTCCATTTCCCACAGGAACAGCTGACCAGGATAACTCCTATCTTCGCGAGGCTGCTATCATCATTGCGTAGGTTCTGGGGCTGTCATTGCAACGCTCCTCTCCATGC
This sequence comes from Triticum aestivum, assembly GCF_018294505.1. Taxonomy (NCBI): domain Eukaryota; kingdom Viridiplantae; phylum Streptophyta; class Magnoliopsida; order Poales; family Poaceae; genus Triticum; species Triticum aestivum. The sequence goes on from NC_057796.1 coordinate 475,504,808, forward strand.
AAGAAATCTGGCCAAGACCATAGCCAGGGACAAGCCAGTGAGTACTTTTGAATGTACCCGCAAACATTATGAACACGGGTATAATATAACAAGGGATAATCATGCTCCGAAATATTCTATGATCATAACGTCAGTCACGAAATAAACAAAATCCATGATGCACGCATGCAGGTTGTTCATATAAAATATGAATATGCAATACGGGAGTAGAAATAGAATGCACCGATCGAGTGTCTGAAGCGACGCCTCGAAAGGATAATAAGATAAATCATGCCTCAGTCGGGCGTCTGAGCGACACCACATAAAGGGCTTATAAATAAAAGAAATAACAAGCAAGCCACAGTCGGGCGTCTATGCGACACCACATAAAGGGCTTATAAATAATAGAAATAACAAGCATGCCACAGTCGGGCGTCTGAGCGACACCACATAAAGGGCTTATAAAGAATTTAAATAACAAGCATGCCACAGTCGGGCGTCTGAGCGACACCACATAAAGGGCTTATAAGAGAATAATCGCAGTGAGTATCCAGGAGGTAGAACCGTCCCAGGGATACTCAATAATTCAAATAATGTAAACAGTTAGTCCACAATAATAATAATCATAATCCTCATATGTCACAGGTCATAATCAATGTTCTGGTTTAGCAGTTTTTCCTCCGAAGACCGACACTAAGACCGACACTTGACCCATCCCAGACTATAGTCCTTAACCATGGACACGGCTATTCGAATAGATGTTTAATCTCTGCAGAGGGTGTACTCTTTACCCACGAGTAACGGATTTCTTTGGTCCATCGGGACTAATTCCGCCTATGGTCTTTTAATTGAAAACACACCTGACCGCACACACCAGCCTAACTTACCGGTGTCTGGAATCACCCACAACACCCATTAAGCAAAACTCTAAGTGGGGAGGCTACAAGCTCGACTTAGCATGGGATCACAAAATTTATAACGCGCGCAAACTAGGGGAGCTACCCCCCTCGGCTCCAACCGGAAACACCCATGCCCCCGGACCAGGTGGCATGCCTACCGGATGCCTCCGGTATCTTCCACCATGGCCTCTCTGTACGGTGTGTGCTTGGTAAGGGGTTGACAACTTACTGACCGTACCCTACCTGCGGCAGGGACAAGAGGTAGTACGAAACAAGTATGGGGGTTACTGGAACAAGACTCGATCTACGGTCGACTCAGGAGGTTCAAGTATTCCCTGTATGATTAGCATAACAAATATATTTCAATTAACAGATAGAATCACCACTCATCATACCTCATCATGCCATACCGGACACACTCGTCTCGACGAGGGACTAGGGACAAGCTCGTGTCTACCCAAGATAGAGACTTTCCCGGCTTCCTTCCGGTAGGCATGAAAGGCATACAAAGATGATTATTATCACAAGCATATCCAATTCTAACAGCAAAGAATCTCATTATGCACTCATGCGTATGATCGTATCGTCACATAAAATAACGAATGCTCCATGTCAAGGTGGTGTTGTAACCGTATCAAACAACACACAAAAATATTATGCCAGGGTTCAGAATGCTTGCCTTCAAGTTGTGGAGAGGCAGGGTGCATTCCAGAACTTTTGAAAGTTTTCTCCTCTCTCCAAAAATCCTATTTTTGAAAATATTCAAATTAACACATAGTTTCAAAACAGTACATAAAAGTTGTTTGGAAAATTTTCAAATACATACTAAAATAAACTAGACAGAATTTGAGAAACAACAGAAAAAGAATCAAGTCATTTGGACTTATATTTAAAAAGTTATAGCCAGTCAAAGTTTAGTCAAAGTTCTGCAAAAAAACAGAAAAAGAAAACGGTTCGGGGGCTTACGCTTTCCCCTAGCGAAGGCGTATTCGGTGGAATACGTTTCCACTTAAGCCAGCGTGGGTCGACTCGTGGGTTACTGACAGTGGGTCCCTTGGGCCCACTGGTCAGGTTTGACCAGTCGCCCGCGTCTCCTTCTCCTCTGGCCGAGCGGTGGCGGTGCTCCGGCGATCGCCGTCGACGAACGGCGGCTCCCCGTGGGATTCTGAGGGCGGGGATGGATCCGCTGGTCCAGGGCGGTCCTCCCAGTGGTTGATAGGCTGGCGGGGGTGGAGGGGGTCACCGGCGGCGAGCTCCGCGGCGGACGGTGGTTTCGGGAGCAATTGGGGGCTTGGGCTATGGTGGTTCCCGATCAAGTTTGAGAGGTGGGGTGGCTCCGCAAGGTCTAGGAGAGTCGAATGGCGGTGCTGGATGGATCGGGGAGGTTCTGCTCGTGACGCAAGGTACCGTAGCGTGGCGGCGGCTGAACTGGCCGGAGACGAGGAACACGGCCTCCCTCCGTCGATTGTTGGCTAAGGGAGCACTGGGGAGATGGCCTGAGGTCGCCTGAGGATCTGGACAAGCTCGGGGGCTCCTTTTATAGGCGGTCGAGGTCGGTTCCCACGGCGGCCGTGGATAAGAACGGCGAACCGCCGTTCTGTGGCTGCAGGGCGACGTGGCGACGAGCGCTTGCCGACGAGCTTACGGATGAGCTCGAGCTGTTCCAGGGGGCAGCTGGCGCGCGCGGGTGGCTTGGGCGGCGCCGTCCATGGCAGAGGCCTGCTGCCGACACCGGCGTGCCGCCAAGGGGCTCTGACGGAAGCGCTGTAGGGCGCCAGGGGAGGGCTTGGAGCGTTCTGGTGTGTGGACGAGGACGGTCGTGGCTCTGCAAGCGAGCAAGGGCAAGGGGCCAGACGCGGCGACCCGTGCGCACGCACGTGCAAAACGCGCGCTCTGGCCGCGCCCAGAGCACGCACGTCGGGTGCTCGACGAAATGCCATCGTGTGCTAGAGGGTTTGAGCGAGGCTGGCAGTTAACAGGTCTGGGATAGAGTGGTCTAGGGGCTTAGTGGACAAGTTGGATGGGTCAGGGGCTCAAGTTCACAATGCAAACTAAAAATCATGCCAAAACTGTTCATGCACTAAAGGTGTTTGACCAAATGCTAAGGGCATCTAGGCAACTCTTGGGGTGGCCAAAATCTCCAGATCCTAGTCTCTTTAGGTGATAAAGAGGGTGGCAAGGTTAGTTTGTCAAAAACAAAAACTTGTTAGTGCAAGTTTTTGAGAAAACCAATTCTGGACAGAAAGTAAAAGGCATAGTTTCATGGACCAAAAATACTCCAATGGGTCCACTCTCCTGGACTTAATGGTTTTGTAGGGAGGACTACAAGCAGGAAAAAGCTCATGGACACTAGAGCAAAATAAATTAGGGTTGCAGTAGAAAAAGCCAAACTGGACCAGAGAGCAAAAGAGGATGATTTGCTCAAATTTTTCAAACAACACTCATGGGTTTTTGCATGAAGTTGAATTATATGCATCTACTGTCATCTCCAAACACTTGGAAGAATTTTTAAAGAAATATTTAAATAGGTTGTAGTGCAAAAATACCTACTGGACCAGATTTGAAAATTTGGTGTAGAGCTCAAAATCTCCAATGACCGAAAGATATTTTTGCATAAAAGTGATGTGGAAACATCACATGACATCCCCAAATTTTGGTTGAAATTTTCAAGAATTTTCTGAAAGGGTTGTAGTGCAAATAGAGCTCTGAAACTTATGAAAATCATTTTTAAAAGAATAAAGCTCAGGAAAAGCAATTATGCAAATAAACCCACTGATAAAAGAAATGTTTTCTCGAGAGGGTATACAAGTCCAATAATATTTTTGGAAAGTTTTCACTTGTGGTAAAAACTCCACAATATCAAAGAAAAGAGAGGTTCTGAAATCAAAAGATAAATCCAGAAAATAAAAATTTCCTGGCAAAATTTTAATAAACAAAATATGGTTATATTTTTGGGGTGTTACAACCTTGAAGTGGTGTTTTGTTTTCTTTCGCTAACGGAGCTCACAAGATTTTCTGTTAAGTTTTGTGTTGTGAAGTTTTCAAGTTTTGGGTAAAGATTCGATGGACTATGGAATAAGGAGTGGCAAGAGCCTAAGCTTGGGGATGCCCAAGGCACCCCAAGGTAATATTCAAGGACAACCAAGAGCCTAATCTTGGGGATGCCCCGGATGGCATCCCCTCTTTCGTCTTCGTTCATCGGTAACTTTACTTGGAGCTATATTTTTATTCACCACATGATATGTGTTTTGCTTGGAGCGTCATTTTATTTTCTTTAGCTTTGCTAGCTGTTTGAATAAAATACCAAGATCTGAAATTATTAAATGGGAGAGTCTTCACATAGTTGTATAATTATTTAACTACTCATTGATCTTCACTCATATCTTTTTGGAGTAGTTTGTCGTTTGCTCTAGTGCTTCACTTATATCTTTTAGAGCACAATGGTGGTTTTATTTTGAAGAAACAGATGAACTCTCATGCTTCACTTATATTATTTTGAGACTAGTAATGTGCTTAATCCTAATATGCTAGGTATTCAAGACTAGTAAAAACTTTCTTATGAGTGTGTTGAATACTAAGAGAAGTTTGATGCTTGATGATTGTTTTGAGATATGGAGATGGTGATATTAGAGTCATGCTAGTTGAGTAGTTGTGAATTTGAGAAATACTTGAGTTAAAGTTTGTGATTCTCGTAGCATGCACGTATGGTGAACCGTTATGTGATAAAGTCGGAGCATGATTTATTTATTGATTATCTTCCTTATGAGTGGCGGTCGGGGACGAGCGATGGTCTTTTCCTACCAATCTATCCCCCTAGGAGCATGCGCATAATACTTTGCTTTGATAACTTGTAGATTTTTGCAATAAGTATATGAGTTCTTTATGACTAATGTTGAGTCCATGGATTATACGCACTCTTCTTCTTTCCACCATTGCTAGCCTCTCTAATACCGCGCACTTTTCGCCGGTATCATACACCCACCATAAACCTTCCTCAAAACAGCCACCATACCTACCTATCATGGCATTTCCATAGCCATTCCGAGATATATTGCCATGCAACTTTCCACCATTCCGTTTATTATGACACGCTCCATCATTGTCATATTGCTTTGCATGATCATGTAGTTGACATCGTATTTGTGGCAAAGCCACCGTTCATAATTCTTTCATACATGCCACTCTTGATTCATTGCATATCCCGGTACACCGCCGGAGGCATTCATATAGAGTCATATTTTGTTCTAAGTATCGAGTTGTAATTGTTGAGTTGTCCCCCATAAGTCGGCATGAGGCTCCGGACGAAAAATAAAAAAAGGGAAAAAAGAGGCCATAAAAAAAGAGAAAAGGCCCAAATAAAAAAATGAGAGAAAAAGAGAGAAGGGACAATGCTACTATCCTTTTACCACACTTGTGCTTCAAAGGAGCACCATGATCTTCATGATAGAGAGTCTCCTATGTTGTCACTTTCATATACTAGTGGGAATTTTACATGATAGAACTTGGCTTGTATATTCCAATGATGGGCTTCCTCAAAATGCCCTAGGTCATCGTGAGCAAGCGAGTTGGATGCACACCCACTTAGTTTCTTTTGTTGAGCTTTCATATACTTATAGCTCTAGTGCATCCGTTGCATGGCAATCCCTACTCACTCACATTGATATCTATTGATGGGCATCTCCATAGCCCGTTGATACGCCTAGTTGATGTGAGACTATCTTCTCCTTTTTGTCTTCTCCACAACCACCATTCTATTCCACATATAGTGCTATGTCCATGGCTCACGCTCATGTATTGCGTGAAGATTGAAAAAGTTTGAGAACGTCAAAAGTATGAAACAATTGCTTGGCTTGTCATCGGGGTTGTGCATGATTTAAATACTTTGTGTGGTGAAGATAGAGCATAGCCAGACTATATGATTTTGTAGGGATAACTTTCTTTGGCCATGTTATTTTGAGAAGACATAATTGCTTTGTTAGTATGCTTGAAGTATTATTATTTTTATGTCAATATTAAACTTTTGTCTTGAATCTTTCGGATCTGAATATTCATACCACAATTAAGAAGAATTACATTGAAATTATGCCAAGTAGCATTCCACATCAAAAATTCTGTTTTTATCATTTACCTACTCGAGGACGAGCAGGAATTAAGCTTGGGGATGCTAATACGTCTCCAACGTATCTATAATTTTTCATTGTTCCATGCTATTATATTATCTATCTTGGATGTTTATGGGCTTTATTTTACACTTTTATATTATTTTTGGGACTAACCTATTGACCCAGAGCCCAGTGCCAGTTCCTGTTTTTTCCCTTGTTTCAGTGTTTCGAAGAAAAGGAATATCAAACGGTGTCGAAACGGAATGAAACCTTCTGGAGAAGTTATTTTTGGAAGGAAAGCAACCTGATAGACTTGGAGTGCACGTCAGGAAAGAAACGAGGGAGCCACGAGGTAGGGGGGCGCGCCCACCCCCTAGGGCGTGCCCTCCACCCTCGTGGGCCCCTCGTGGCTCCCCTGACATACTTCTTTCGCCTATATATCTCCATATACCCTAAAATCTTTGGGGAACAGAATAGATCGGGAGTTCCGCCGCCGCAAGCCTCTGTAGCCACCAAAAGTCAATCGGGGCACTGTTCCGGCACCATGCCGGAGGGGGGAACCCTCACCGTGGCCATATTCATCATCCCGGCGCTCTCCATGACGAGGAGGGAGTAGTTCACCCTCGGGGCTGAGGGTGTGTACCAGTAGCTATGTGTTTGACCTCTCTCTCATGTTCTTCATTTGGCACGATCTTGATGTATCGCGAGCTTTGCTATTATAGTTGGATCTTATGTTGCTTCTCCCCCTCTACTCTCTTGTAATGGATTGAGTTTTCCCTTTGAAGTAATCTTATCGGATTGAGTCTTTAATTATTTGAGAACACTTGATGTATGTATTGCCGTGCATATCTGTGGTGACAATGGGATATCACGTGATTCACTTGATGTATGTTTTGGTGATCAACTTGCGGGTTCCGCCCATGAACCTATGCATAGGGGTTGGCACATGTTTTCGTCTTGACTCTCCGGTAGAAACTTTGGGGCACTCTTTGAGGTTCTATGTGTTGGTTGAATAGATGAATCTGAGATTGTGTGATGCATATCGTATAATCATACCCACGGATACTTGAGGTGACATTGGAGTATCTAGGTGACATTAGGGTTTTGGTTGATTTGTGTCTTAAGGTGTTATTCTAGTACGAACTCTAGGGCTGTTTGTGACACTTATAGGAATAGCCCAACGGATTGATTGGAAAGAATAACTTTGAGGTGGTTTCGTACCCTACCATAATCTCTTCGTTTGTTCTCCGCTATTAGTGACTTTGGAGTGACTCTTTGTTGCATGTTGAGGGATAGTTATATGATCCAATTATGTTATTATTGTTGAGAGGACTTGCACTAGTGGAAGTATGAACCCTAGGCCTTGTTTCCTAGCATTGCAATACCGTTTACGCTCACTTTTACCACTTGTTACCTTTCTGTTTTTATATTTTCAGATTACAAAAACCTATATCTACCATCCATATTGCACTTGTATCACCATCTCTTCGCCGAACTAGTGCACCTATACAATTTACCATTGTATTGGGTGTGTTGGGGACACAAGAGACTCTTTGTTATTTGGTTGTAGGGTTGTTTGAGAGAGACCATCTTCATCCTACGCCTCCCACGGATTGATAAACCTTAGGTCATCCACTTGAGGGAAATTTGCTACTGTCCTACAAACCTCTACACTTGGAGGCCCAACAACGTCTACAAGAAGAAGGTTGTGTAGTAGACATCACGCAACAACAAATAACTCCATACACCTGGACAACTAACACAAGGCCTGATTTTAGCATCCACACGTGAACGGAACCGTCAAATCCAGGTATTCAACACTCCTCTTTCTTAAATGCAGACGCGCGTGGCTGCAACTTGATGATAATCTAAGACGTGCACATTTAGAAGCCCTTCTATGCCACTCCAGAACCCTTTGTTGCTTTTCGTAAAATACTCCCGTGAACTCTGCGGGAGGGGAGGTAAACTTAATGGTCATGGTCTCCAGATCCTTTGCACTAAGAACAAAGAACATCGCAAATTCAGCATAACTCCCAGAGCGAACATAATCTTCCAGCGATACTGTCTTCAGACAAACGTCGTGATGTTTGAGAAACTGCCTGTACTTACGACGCCATTTGTTATTTTCACCATGAGAAATCAACGATCCCTAAAATATAGATAGGTTGAAAAAATTTAGCGTCTATAAAAAGAGATACAAACCATCAAAAAACCAAATGAAACAATTAGTTCTACCACCTCCGTAACAAGAAGTTAGACATAGACTTGTCTATATATGGATGTACCCAACAATAAATCATGTGTAGATACGGGTGCATCAATTTCAGTCAAAATTAAGACAAGCATTTTGAAAAGGAACGAGTACTACAGTATGCACATTTCTGAAGATCATCACCTCGACAAACAAGTTCTCCAGTTTTGGAAAGCATTGCAACAATTCAACGACGGTGTCCACCTTATAATACATGTAGATAAGCAAGGTCTTGACAGATTGACGCATTGTTGTTAGACTGACTGCCTTCAAACCCTTGATGAAAATTAACAGAAGATGGTTCACAAAACTAATAGCATAAAGGTTGGATGAAATAAAACTTGTTTCCTCACAAATAAAGTTAAGCTGGAAGTATCATAAAAACTCAATACCTCAAGACACGTGAGACGACATGGATACGGTTCAGACGCAAAGACAACGGTTACCTCCAAGTCCTGACTCTGCATGAAGAATAGAACATAGACCATCAAATTAATAGAACAAACATCGTAACAAGTACAGCTCTGTTCCAATATGAAGGAAAGTCAGTACCCCAAGACACATCGAGGGAGACACAAACACGAATTCACCCAACGTCTCCAGTTTAGGTGCAGAGACAACGGTTATCGAACAGTCGTCAACCAGACAATCAACAATCAACCGTCGAAGCGAAGGGGCATCCTCAATAATGAGTTCTCCGTGTGGACAACAAATGCCAATGCTTACAAGGTTAGAAGAGTTTATTATGACGCGACGGCCTCCTCTATTGCAAACAAGCAGGAGAGACTCGAGTGCAGGGCAACTAGAATGGATTATGCTTTGCAGCGAGGCGTCTGATATATCAACCTCCACAAGCGAGAGTCTTTTCACCAGTGTTAGCTTAAGCGTCCCTACGTAATTGTCTGATATTTGGCAAAGAGCAAAGCCGAGGGTGTGGAGACAGGAGGAAAACCGAAACACGGACTCCGGTGCCGAGGGCGTAGTTGAAGTGCATAGATCCAATAGAGTTACCTCTTGCGTCAGAAATTCTGGGAAGAGGTAGTAGAACTCAAGAACCTGAATATTGTTCAACTTCCAGGATCTGAGCCAGGCATCAACGGTGGAGGGCCTGCACTATAGGTAGCACGCCGGAATAGAGAGGTGGCTAACCGAGCCAGCATGGCCGGACAGAATGGATTCCGGAAGACTGACAACAGGATTTCGACAGAGCCGCGTTCCGGAATAGCATTTGCGAACGCGCTCCTTGGTGAAGGCGCACAGATTAGATATGGTCTCGATATGAACTTTTTCTCCATTGTTAAAAAGACGAGAGTCAGAGATCTTGCGGCAGTCGAGATTCAGAGGAGCAATGGGCCACAAAGGACGCCAGCGACGTGCGAGGATTCGAGTACGGATGCCATCCTTCATGGGAATACGAGAGATGATCTCACCTAGGACGCCGTTGGCGAGATCGCTGATGCGGTCCGCATGACATCCCTCTTCTTCCTCCTCGGATCGAGAGGGAGCACGATCGCCGCTTCCATCCCCTCCGACGACCAGCACACCACCAGAAGGCGGCGTCACCGGTGGCGCCACTCTCGACCTCTTGATGCTACGAGCAGCGCTTTCCATCTCCACCTCCGTTACTGGGGTGGCGCCGCCCACGACCAGTGCTCACTGAGGTGGATCTGGAGAAATGGATTGTAGCCTGTCAATCCACGAAATGACTTAAATACCCACGATGGGGAGCGGAGGGGTCCAGATTAATTACCTCTTTTTTTCTTTTGACGGGAGAGTCCGGGTTAATTGCTACTCGTAACAAGTAAAAGGTAGGTGACTGCTTGAAACAATAAATAGAGCCATGACTTTCTAGGTACGAGATGCACGGGTGAAGACGCAAACCAGGCACGGGCGTGCCCATCCGTGTTTTAATTATTTACGGCACACATTCAATAGAAGAATCTGTTTGACGCCAGAAGCACGGTTCTACAGTCATCTTGCCTCTACGAGCAGCAAAATTTTCCACGGGCACGTTCACATTTAAGTCAATAGAAGATTCAAGGCCGTGGCTCTACTTTGCAGATGATTCCGCTGAAACGCTTGTCAGTGTCAAAACCGGCGGATCTCGGGTAGGGGGTCCCGAACTGTGCGTCTAAGGCGGATGGTAACAGGAGGCGGGGGACACGATGTTTACCCAGGTTCGGGCCCTCTCGATGGAGGTAATACCCTACTTCCTGCTTGATTGATCTTGATGATATGAGTATTACAAGAGTTGATCTACCACGAGATCGTAGAGGCTAAACCCTAGAAGCTAGCCTATGGTATGATTGTTGTTGTCCTACGAACTAAACCCTCCGGTTTATATAGACACCGGAGGGGGCTAAGGTTACACAGAGTCGGTTACAAGGGAGGAGATCTACATATCCGTATTGCCAAGCTTGCCTTCCACGCCAAGGAGAGTCCCATCCAGACACGGGACGAAGTCTTCAATCTTGTATCTTCATAGTCACACAGTCCGGCCAAAGGATATAGTCCGGCATTCCGAGGACCCCCTAATCCAGGACTCCCTCAGTAGCCCCTGAACCAGGCTTCAATGATGATGAGTCCGGCGCGCAGATTGTCTTCGGCATTGCAAGGCGGGTTCCTCCTCCGAATACTCCATAGAAGATTTTGAACACAAGGATAGTGTCCGGCTCTGCAAAACAAATTCCACACACCACCGTAGAGAGAATAATATTTCTACAAATCTAATCTGCTGACAGCTTTTCATAACGTGACGTTTTGCCATGTCTGGTCATGACGAACCATTTTTCCGAGCCTGCCACTGCACGTGTTGTGAGGCGGTTTTATTGGCACGTCCTGTCGAAGCAGAGATCGTGTCCCTCTTTTCACGGGATTCTCATCAATATGTGTGCGGGTAACCCAACCGCGCCATCAATTATGGCGCTTGGGGGATAAGCGGTTTTTACCGGGCAAGCGGGAAGGCACAGAATACCTGCTGCCTTTATAAGGGGATAAGAACACCCAATCGCTCCCATGCTTTTTTCTTCCCGATCCATTCCCCTCCACCCGAGCTCTAGCGCCCAAGCGTGCGTCTCTTCTGCCCACAAAGGCCTTCCGAAAATGTCCGGATCTGGAGCAGGAGGCAAGTGGATGGCCTCTACCGTCCGGGAGTAGGATATCAAAAAGCTTCGGGAGGCCGGGTATCTGGCCAAGAAAATCAGCCACCGTCTCCCGACGGCGGGACAAATCATCCCTACTCCAGAACCCCACGAGAGGGTTGTATTCCTCCCTCGCTTTGTCCGCGGGCTAGGGTTTCCCCTTCACCCGTTTGTTCGCGGCATCATGTATTACTATGGGATCGATCTTCACGATCTGTCCCTGAATTCCTTCCTCAACATCTCGACATTCATTGTCGTGTGCGAGGCTTTTCTCCGCATCTCGCCACACTTCGGCTTATGGCTGAAGATCTTTAATGTGAAGCCCAAGGTAGTGGGCGGTGAGCACGCCGAGTGCGGGGGCGCTATGGTGAGAAACATGCCCAATGTCATATGGCCAACAGGCACCTTTAACGATTCTGTCAAGGAGTGGCAACAGCAGTGGTTTTACATCACTGAGCCGCGTGGCACGGAATGAGCCGCTACTCCTGAGTTTTGATCTGGTGCCCCCCTGCGGCTTACATCCTGGGTCAAGAAGGGCCTGAACTGGTCCTCGTCTGATGAACTGTCGGTGCTCCCAACGCGCGTTAAAGATATGGGAGACAAGAACATTGAACTTGTCAATGTAGTCCAGTTGATGTTAGTTCGCCGGATCCTGCCTTGTCAACACCGGACTTCCAATCTATGGGAATTCGATCCGGCCAGGCACCAAACCTTACGAGAGCTTTTTGGCTCCTCGCACAAGGACATCTAGAAGGTGCTTTTCAAGTCCAGCAAATCATGGCCGGACTCCGCCGAGGACCGCGGGTATCAACTGTCCCGCCCTGCAAGTTCGGTAAGTCATCATACTTTTCATCCGCATAACCCAAAGGAAGCGCTTAACGTGTTTTCTACAACTCTCCCAGGGCTGGACGAAGAAGGCGGAGCGGATCCATTGTCCGGCCCCGCTGCCTGAAGAACCGGCCGTCCCACTTCTAACGAAGATGCTGGTCCCGGCGCCTTACAAGGTGCCAAAGAAGAAGGCCAAGAAGGAGACCAAAAAGACCCGGGGAGGTCTTCATCGCTGCGACACTTCGGACACAATATCCGAAGGCTCTGATGCCCGTTCCGCCTCCGAAGAGGAGGAGGAGGAGGAGAAAGATGAATCCCCTACGGGAGGAAGGAAGAAGAGGACGGCCTCCGTACACTTGGAGGCCGAGCCGCCCAAAAGGGGAAAGGCTCCTCTTCCAGAGGAGTCCACTGCCGCCGCCGACAGCGGCTAGGCGTGGGATCCCAGGGCCCAGCCCCTGGTGAACTCGTGAGTAAACAAAATCTGAGTACAACTATGCGTCCGGACTTGTCATGTAATGGTATTTTAACCTGAGCCATATTTTTTGTAGTCCGGAGAGGTCCCGTACCAAACAATCCTCATCAGAGGATTCGCTGAACTCGGATGCTATGGAGAGCGGGATGCCCCCAAAGGCCCCTTCCTCCGAACAGGTGGATAACACCGAGGCTTCGTCCCAGAAGGACCCCAACCAAGGAGGAGAGGGGAAGACCGCGAAGGCGGTGTCTGGAGGTCAAACTTCAGGGGTCGGACACATGGGGGAGAAAATTCCCATGGGAGCTGATGGCAGGGGCCATCTGGAATTCGGCTCCCAGCCGGATACAGCTCCGGAGACCAATACGGCTCCAGAGTCAGGCAGGCAGCCTCTCTCAGCTGGAGGGGACATGCCTGTTCCACCGGCAACCTCTGTCCAACCAGAGGTGTCGGATGCTTTGTTGGTGGCACTGAAGAGCGCCTCCATCGTTGATGAACACCGTGCCCTTATGGGTGCGGTGATTGGGAAGATTCAGTCTGCTGAGAGTGGACTGAATGGAGCCTGTATCGGTCTTGTAAAAGGTTTTGAGGTATGTTCTATGAGGTTTCGAAGAGTGTCATGGTATAGATAGTAGCCCCTGATACACTGTTTGGTGAAAGAAGGAACCGGATAGAGGATCAAATTTATGTTTGCAGGAGGACTCATTGAATGACATTTATTTCTCTTCTGTTATAAGCAGGCGTCTGTAGCGGTTGCTGCCTCTCATACTGCGGAGATCTCTGGACTGAATCAAAGTCTGGAGCGGGCCAAAGAAGAACTTGGCCAATTGAAAATGTAGTTGGGAGATAAACAAGGTATGCACAAATCTTGTTCGCGTTTATTGCAAATAATTTTGCAGTATGGTGGAATAAGCTTCATGATTTGTGCTAGGGATGGTGACCGAAGTCAAGGCTCTTAAAAAGGCTGTGGCCGAGTGTCGGGTGGTAGGTGCGACATATGCCAACGGGTGGCTTATCATTGTGGGAGCCAGTAAGACGTCGCCGGTGCCTGGAAACGGGATGAGGCGAAGACATGCACGCCGGCGAATCTTACCCAGGTTCGGGGCTCTCCGTGGAGATAACACCCCTAGTCCTGCTCTACGGGGTCTCCGCATGATCACTAGATCAAGACAAGTAGCTACAGGTGCTCCTTGAGCTGTTGGGTTAGATGGAGAAGAAGGGCAAGGCTAGCTCTCCTTTTCTCTCTATGTGGTGTGTGTAATTCTATCAGACCAACCCCTTGCATTGGTGTTCCGGGGGGTTTATATAAGCCTACCCCCCAGGGGTACAATGGTAATCCGGCTGGGCGCGGGTCCCAGCCATCAGTGTCTAGGCTTGCCGGCTTCTCCGCCGGTCATTGGGGCCCGACGACTGGTGGGTCCCGCCGGCTGCCAGCTTCTTGGCCGGCACGCCGGCCCCACCGCATGGGGGCTTTGTCGGCGGTTGGTTACTGTTGCCTCACCTCTGATGACGAGGGCTTTGTCGAGGTAAGCATGGCTACAGTGTCGCCGCCTTGCAAGCTCTCACTGTAGCCTTACCTCGTCTTGTCTCCTTAACAGGGCGCATGCTTCGAGGGAGGGAGGTAGCCGGCTGTTGGGAGCCGGCCACATCCCTGGCCGACTAGAGGAGGCAGGGCCGTCTCCAGATGTCTCCCTGGCAAAGAGGCCCGCCGCCCGCGGGCCGTTCTGGCACCTGTCGTGGGTGACGTCGGGGCCAACATGGCTATAGTGCTGCGCCGGACGGGGGATGGCTGGCCCGTACGGCGCTCTGTGGCCATGCCTGTTCCGGGACTCGGGGGTAGTGGGTTGTACTGCGGCCACGCCCCATCCTATCAACGTTATGTGGGTACAGTCTTAGTGGGTGCAGTCTTGGCCGGCTTCTGGGAGTCGGCCTTCTTCATGGCCGGCTTCTGGGAGTCGGTCCTCTTGGGGCCGGCTTCCTGGAGTCGGCTATCTCGTATCTTTCTTGGGGGAGGTTCTCTGAGACTGGGTCGCCTTCTGGGAGTCGGCCCTGGGGATAGCCAGCCGGGGGAAGACGGCCCTATGCTTTGTATGCTTGAAGGCTCGAATGGCCTGATAATTTCTCGAAGAGCCAGGGGGAGTCGGTTAGGCTACCCGTGGCCATTTACTCCGACACCGAGGCCGAGAAAAAGGCAGCCACAGAGCAGGCTCTTCGCGAGAAGCATGAGGCCAGGGTTATTAAAGTTGAGCAGGAGCTGCAAGAGGCCGTGAAGAAATGCGAGACCTTGGAGCAGAGTTTAACGGAGAAAGAATCCGAACTCGCCAAGGTGCATCAGGCCACGAGCGATGCCCGGGGGGAAACCCAAAGCGCCCTGCAGGGGATCCAAGAGGCGAGGAAGATCGCGGCAGGTAAGGCTTTTTCCCTGTAAAGCAAGTTTTTAGGAGAAGATTATGTTTCTAATTTTGAAATCGGATTTCTCCGGGGGTGTTTGCGGAGCTGCCCCACAGTATATCGGATGCCGCCCAATTCTACCGGGCCGAAGAAAGGAACACTGCGGATAAGCTTTTCTGGTCGCAGTATTTGGCTCCGAATTATCCGGTGCCTTTTGCCGATCAACTGAAACAGCTGATCGAACTGCATAAGGCGGCCGAATTAGCCATGAAGGATTTGATTATCCGGCTATGGCCCGCCGAGCCGAATCCAAGCAGCTACTTCGGGCTCGTGAGGCGGCTTGTAAGCGCTTTCCCTCGACTTGACGTCATCAAGCGGTCGGTCTGTATAGAAGGTGCACGAATGGCCTTCGCCCGTGCAAAGGTGCACTGGGGGAATATGGATGCTGAGAAGCTGATGACCGAAGGGCCGCCAGAGGGGAAGGAGCACCGCAAGCCCGAATTATATTATGAAAGTGTCCTTAAAGGATCCTACCTTGCAGCGGAGCTATGCACCAAGGACATTATATTTCCATGAATGCAAATCATCTTGTCCTTTGTAATGTTTAAACAAGGTCATTTATATTATTTGTTGCTTGTTATATAAAAGTTTATCCTCCTGCGCGGCTGTTTTATATATTAATCCTGAGAGTTGGCCAGTCATCGGCTTCTGCCCCCACGTAAGAAGTACGGGGGTGTTCGGGATAAACCTGATCACTCTTTATCCCAATGTTGGGTCCTTCGAAGGAGGTGTTCAGCACAGCGAACAAGGCAATCGGACTATAAGGCTTTATCATTCTCACTTAGCCACAGGAGCTTTAGGAAGGTAGGCGCAGCCCCTCTTCTTCGGAAGACCGCACGGGGGGCTCTATAAGCACCTGATCGGAAGAAAAACTGATCCATCACACGCTGCATTGGTTATGGCATTATGCGGAAGAAATCCTTAAAGATTTTGTAACCTCTCGAACAGCTGACCAGCTCTCGCCGGATCATGACAGTCAGTTTTCGGCTTTCTCTACTGAGGTGCTCGTCCGAAAGAACCGGGACACAATCGCAGTAGTTCTCCCAGTGCTACCTTAGCCGATATAGCGGAACGTAAGGTACCAAAACATGGGAGCCGGGCAAACCCAACTATTGACCCAAGACATGATTCGGAGCTGATGCATATAATGTTATAGGTTCGGGGTGCCGAACTTCCGCGAAGGTGTTCGGACTTTATTGCCATGTTATGGGTAATACGAAGCCCCTGGCATGTTTTAAGGCATGCCGCTGTATACGGATGCCACTTGACAAAAGAATTTCAATAAGAAATAATAGCAGGTAAGCGTCATGTAAATCCACATGTTGTATTTAAATAGTACATCTATGCGTATGAGTACAGGTAATGTGATAATAAAAAAAGGAATGTGACCGCGGAACCTGCTGAGACCAGGGGGAAGAAGCTGAGTCCGGTTCCGGAGTATAGCCGGATGGTCATTGCGGGGAATGTCTAAGGATTCCCCTGCGCGTTCAAGCTGCCTCCGTATCGCCCGTCCTAGTCTGCTCAAAGGTGAACCTACGAAGGAAATGTAAGAAATGTTTGCGTGCCAGAGAGCGGTTGAGCCGCCGACTGCGGCCTGTCCTGGACTTCGCCGGAGCGTTTAATCAAGCTCTGGACGAGTCGGGCTATCCTTCCGTGCAGTAGTTCGGAGTCCCTTGACGGTGTCCAGGAGCCTGGACGTTGACTCGAGGTTCGGCTGCAAGGTGCGGCTCGTTGCTTCTGCTGTTAAGGCGGTGGTGCCATTAACCGTGATGACGTCGCGTGGACCGGGCATCTTGAGCTTACGGTAGGCAT
This sequence comes from Triticum aestivum, assembly GCF_018294505.1. Lineage (NCBI taxonomy): Eukaryota > Viridiplantae > Streptophyta > Magnoliopsida > Poales > Poaceae > Triticum > Triticum aestivum. Next base: position 475,521,739 of record NC_057796.1, read on the forward strand.
AATGTGGCACCGCGTTGAATCGAGCGAATGTGGTTCGTCCGAGCAGTGCCTGATAATCACTGCGGAAAGGGACGATTTCGAAGATTAACTCTTCGGTACGGTAATTTTCTGGTGATCCGAAGACTACCTCAAGGGCAATGGAGCCTGTACAGCTGGCTTCCACACCTGGTATAATGCCTCTGAAAGTGGCTTTAGTGGGTTTGATCGCCGAATGATCGATGCCCATTTTGCACACTGTGTCCTGGTAAAGCAGATTTAGACTGCTGCCTCCGTCCACAAGGACTCGTGTGAGGTGGAACCCGTCAATTATTGGGTCGAGGACTAGTGCGGCTGGATTGCCCTGGTTGGCGTTAACCAGACGATCCGTGCGGTTGAAGGTGACCGGCCCTAGTTTATATTGTGGGACGACTAGTTCTGTTAAGTCGGCATCCCTAAGGGTGCGTATCCGGTCAGAGTTGGGATTTTGAGTGGTGTTTACGACATTCACCGATTGAATATGCGGGGGGAATTTCTTTTGCCCTCCTGTGTTCGGTGATCTGGGCTCTTCGCCGCCATCATCGCTTTGAGAACCCCCTTCTCCGTGTTTGGCGCCTGCCCTGCCGGCTTGTTTGAAGTGTCAGGACCCCGATTCCAAGTCACACCGATCTAGCCTGTAACACCTCATATCACTTTGCGGCCTCACGCACGGTATTCCCACGGGTGTCGCCTTACCATGGCCCGGGACCGTTTGCGCCTTTTGGCTCACATATATGACAGTGTCGCTAGCATCCATATGACAGAGAACCCGGGCCGACATGGCTAGTCGTGAACCAAAAGCGGCACTAACGTATGGGGACAGGCATACATGAATCAACATCGAACGTGTCGGTCAGCAGCGTGCGAATCCGGGCTGTAGCACTGGGCTAACAGGACTTCGGGAACCCGGGCTGTAGAAGGCTAGGCAGGACTCCAGATGTCAGCGCGTGACATTTCCCCGAAGGGACAGACACAGGAACGAAGTGAATCACATGCCGGCCAGTCAAGTGTTCCGGAGCAGTAGTGCTGGGCTAGCAGGACTCCGGTGAACCAGGCTGTAGCGGACTACTATGGCTCATGGAAGCACAAGACTACATTTCCCCATAAGAGAGGCTACCAAGGATAAACAACTAGGTTGTCGGATCCCACACATACCAAGCATTTCAATCATACACACAATATGCTCGATATGTGCAAATACAACATGGCATCACAACAAGACTCTACGACTCAGAGTATTTATTCATTAGGCTCCGAAGAGCCAGATATTACAAACATGGGTCTCATGACCCAACATTCAGAGCATACAAGTCAAAGCACATGCGGAAGCTTAACCTGTCTGAGTACAGACATCTATAAATGAAAAAGGCTGAGAAGCCTGACTATCTACCAGATCCTGCCGAGGGCACAAGATCGTAGCTGAGGTATCAAGCTAAACGTCGAAGTCCACACGGAACTACTAGCGAGACTGACGTCTCTCTGCAAAACATAAAATAAGCAAACGTGAGTACAAATGTACCCAGCAAGACTTACATCAGAACTATCTACATATGCATCGATACCAAAAGGGGGTGGTGGAGTTTAACTGCAGCAAGCCAGCTTTGACTCGGTGGCTATCCTAAGCTACAATTGCAAGTAACTCTTTTGAGGTGGCGCACACGAGTCCACATATTCACCATATCAATACACCACTATGGATCCGCTCCCGTCTCCCTACGAGAACGCCATCCATAGCACTCACGCTTATCTTGCGTATTTTAGAGTATCCACTTTCACTTGTCTATGAACTGTTATAGGCAACCCAGAAGTCCTTTACCGCGGACACGGCTATTCGAATAGATCATATTAACCCTGCAGGGGTGTACTTCGTCACACACGCTCTCGCCACTTACCACCATGTACACGTCGTGTACCTCGGCAACCTTCAAGCGAAAGCCTGGCGAGGGAGTCGGCCACAGCCTACCTAAACACTCAAGTCTCTAGTCCAGGTTTATCGCCTATTCAGGTTCCATCCCCAGGGAGTCCGGCCGAGGTTTCCACATACGGCCCCGAACGATGTGTGCAGGGTTCCCGAGACACCAAACGGGCGACTCGGTACACCGGGCTACGAGCCTACCGCATCACAGCCCACCCCTTGGTCAGCGCTGTCCACGGCCTCCAGCTTACTACAAACACCAGAAACTACTTGCAACTCCTGGACAGAGGACAAGGGTGATTAAGAAGCCGAGAGGGTCCATTGGTTTCGGGCCCAATGCGTGGTAGTAACTGTATCATGGATCACAAACACATAACTCGGTTCCTGAGGACGGCTTCAATGAGACAACCCACCATGTACTCCTACATGGCCTCTCACCGCTACCTTTACCAAATCATGTTCACACACTTAGCTCACACACAGTAGGACATGTTCATCACCATTCCAATCCATCCCCGACTCAGACCCGACTCAACTCTAAGCAGTAGCAGGCATGACAAACAAGCATGAATGAGTAGGCACATCAGGGCTCAAACAACTCCTACTCATGGTAGTGGGTTTCATCTATTTACTGTGGCAATGACAGGTCATGCAGAGGAAAAGGGGTTCAACTACCGCAGCATGTAATAGTTGAATCGATTGTCCTAACGCAGTAGAAGAGAGCAGGAGCGAGAGAATGGGATTGTATCGGATTGAAGAAGGGGGTTTTGCTTGCTTGGCACTTCTGAAGATATTATAGTTCATCATCGGTGTCATCGATCACGTCATCGGAGCATCGGCTACTGAGAGGGGACGGTTACCGGCAAACAGAGAAGGACACAATCAATGCAATGCGACAATATGATGCATGGTCATGACATGTCAAGAATGTTATGATTTACACTAATGCATCTAGCAACAGTTTAAATGAGGTCCATATGAACTAAGGGTTCATATGCAAGGGTTCATATGCAAACTCCATATTTAGCATTTATAATGTCATTATCATGTTTTCACCTATACAGCAGGTATAACTTAGTTGGACATGCATGAAAATGATACAGATGGATAGATTGCATTTTTCTGATCATTTTTCGTATATAAATTATTTCATTCTGATCTACGATTGATTTTATATGATTTTTAGAAGTTTATACTATTTTCTGGAATTTCCTGATTAAAATAAATCCAGAAAATGTAATACTGCGTCAGCATTGCGTCACTGTGACGTCAGCAAGTCAACAGGGGCTGGTCCGGGTCAAACCTGACAGTGGGACCCATATGTCATCGACTCAGCTAATTAATATAGTTAATTAGCCTTAAGTTAAACCTAACCAAAATGTCAGTGGGGCCGGGGACCCACATGTCAATGACCCAGGGGGTCAAATCCCTGGTCAACCGGGGCTAAATCACCGGCGTTTAACCGCCGGCGGCAGCAGACACGGCGGGAGGGCTCGGAATTGCTCCTCCGGCGCCCAATCGAGCAGAGGAGGGCACGCGCGGGGAGCTGGGGCTCGCCCGCATCCAGAGCGGCATGCGGCTGCAGCGGGGACGGACGGAGCTCGCCGGAAATGAGCTCGGGGCGGCTCTGGCGTTCGGGTGTTTGTGGCTACGGGGCTGCAGTGGCCGTGGCAGTGCTTTCATGGCACCTACAGCAACTACGCGAGGCGGCGAGCATGTTGGACATGACGCCCGGGCTGTTTGGTTGCCGGGGCCGCGTCGGCGGCGGGCGCCAGCGGCGGCGGGTGCGGTCGAGCTTGGTGCGGTCGCTACGGCATGCGAGGAAGAGAACGGAGAGGGGGGAAACGGCCAGCAGCTCACCACGGTCACGACGAGCGGGTCGGCGAGGTCGGGGAGGAGCTGATGAAGACGGGAGGTCGCCGGCGATCTCGGCGGCCGAACGACGGAGACGAGGTCGGGGGCGACGCTTCGGGGCGTTTGGCGGGGCGTGACTCAGTGGGGAGGAAGAGGGGGTCGAGGCGAAGCTTCGGAGCACATCTACGAGGCGAGGCGGTGGCTCTGGGCGCGGTGGTGCTCGTCGGCGGCGACGGCGCGCTCGGGCGTTCGCGGGAGAAAGAAACAGAGGGGGGAGGAGCACAGGGAGAGTGAGATGGGTCGAAGCGACTGCGTGGCGTCACCAGAGAAGGCCAGGGCGTCGAGGGAGAGCGGCAAGCAGGAGGTGGCCGGCGCGTGGCCAGCGTGCGGCGAGCACGCGCTCGTCCTTCTGTCCAGGGAGGAAGACGACAGGGGGGCTAGCTGGGCTGGGCCAGCGAGCTGGGCCGGCCACAGGTAGGTGGGCCAGGTAGTCCTTCTCTCTCTCTTTTATTTCTGTTTTCTGTTTTCCTATTTTTTTCAGTATGTTTTGATTTAGTTCAAAGACCAAACCATTTTCAAAATTCATGAAAATAATTGTGTAAACCAAATGGACTTATCCAAAGCTACACAACAATTTCCAGAATTATTGAACATATATTTATTATATAACAATTATAGATCCAATTCAAATATTTATTGGATTAATTCAAAGGCCCAAAATAAATATGTTAAACCTTCCAAAATTATTGGTTTGAATTTCATTCTTGCCAATATTTTCAAGGTTTAACAGGAACATTTTCTTAGGCTTCTTTGAGAAGATTTTAATGCTGATCATTTTTAAAAGGTTTCTGAGGCTTTGAAAATTCCTCAATTCAAATTTCATTTGAATTTAAACATGATGCATGGAGGCAAGAAAAATCAAGCAAGGGCTGATCTGGGGCTGTGACATGAAGACCCAGCATTCTCTGTTGGTATGGGTGGCTGGCGTTCCTGGGGTGCCATGAATTTGGCATTAGCGGTCGAGTATGCAGTCCAGACTGGATGGACCCGAATTGTTATTTTTGAGTGGCCCTTTCCGCTGACCGGTCTTTGAGCCCCTAAACCCGGCATTGACTGCCGTCTCTTCGGCGTTTTCACCATATTTGCGGCGCTTGTGTTTTTTGCGTCATGGTTTGCCGTTGCTATCCCTGGCTTTTGATGTGCCAGGTTTGCTTGCTGTATTGTTACTGCGAGCCAACCAGCTATCTTCGCCCACGCAAAAGCGGGTCATAAGTGTCGTGAGGGCTGCCATGGATTTTGGCTTCTCTTGACCGAGGTGCCGGGCGAGCCATTCGTCACGGATGTTATGCTTAAATGCCGCTAAGGCCTCTGCATCCGGACAGTCAACAATTTGGTTTTTCTTGGTTAGGAACCTGGTCTAGAATTTTCTGGCAGATTCCCCTGGCTGCTGGATTATATGGCTCAAGTCATCAGCATCCGGTGGTTGCACATATGTGCCCTGGAAGTTGTCAAGGAATGCATCTTCCAAATCCTCCCAACTGCCAATGGAGTCTGCTGGCAAGCTATTCAGCCAATGCCGAGCTGGTCCTTTGAGTTTTAGTGGGAGGTACTTGATGGCATGTAGATCATCACCGCGAGCCATGTGGATGTGGAGGAGGAAATCCTCGATCCATACCGCGGGGTCTGTTGTACCATCGTATGATTCAATGTTTACGGGTTTAAAACCCTCTCAGAATTCATGATCCATTACTTCATCAGTGAAGCATAGGGGGTGTGCACCACCTCTGTGCTGGGCTATATCACGACGCAGTTCATACGAATCTTGTCTGCTGTATTCGGCCCGGCCAGATTTGCTTTTACTATATCCGGCGTGACGGTCATCGTCTCGCGTTGGGGCGCGCCCCCGTGATCCGTAGATCGATCTCGCATGTCCTGCTTTGTTTTCCAATACGTCTCGCAGGTCTCGCGTGTTGCCCCGGGCCTTGGTATTTTTGTTTGAATGGCGGCGGGGTGCGGGCTGGACTTCGGGCTGGTATGCCCCTCTGTCTCGGCCACGAGGTGGCCGATCAGCCGCATCATACGCTGGTGATGTAGGTTTCAATGCTTCCTCCTCGAGTTGGGGTAGCAACCTGCGCTTTGGGTAACTCTTGGTTGGGCGCTCGAGTTCATATTCCTCGGCCGCCAGGACTTCGGTCCATCTATCCGCTAGCAGATCTTGATCGGCTCGAAGCTGTTGTTGCTTTTTCTTTAGGCTGTTTGCTGTGGCTATAAGCCGGCGCTTGAAGCGCTCCTGCTCGACGGGATCCTCTGGCACGGTAAATTCTTTGTCTCCGAGGCTCACTTCGTCTTCGGAGAGAGGCATGTAATTGTCATCCTCTGATTCTCCGTCTGCTGCCTGTTCTAGAGGGCTAGCTTGTTCATCCTCCCGCTCGAGATCTGGCTGGAGGGGATTGTCGTCGTCTTCGGCACTATCCGGAGCGTTATTGTCTCTTGGGCCGGTATCGCTGCTATGGCGGGACTTAGAGCGGCGCCGCTGACGTCGGTGCTTGGATTGCTTCTTGGAGGGATTATCCTCCGTTGTCTTATCGCCATCCCCCTCTTTGGGGGTGTCCACCATGTATATATCATATGATGAGGTGGCAGTCCAGCGCCCTGTGGGCAGTGTTCCTGTTCGTCTCCTGCATCGTCGTCCATACCGTCGATGTCTTCGGAGCCGAAATTGAGCATGTCGGTTAAATCGTCGACAGTGGCTACTAAGTGGGTGGTGGGTGGGGAGCGAATTTCTTCGTCGTCCGCATCCCATTCTAGCCGGACATAGTTCGGCCAAGGTTCTCCCGACAAGGAGAGAGATTTTAATGAATTTAGCACATCGCCAAAAGGCGAGTGCTGAAAGATATCCGCGGAAGTAAATTTCATGATCGGCGCCCAATCAGATTCGATAGGCATGGACGCAGGCGGTTCGGGACCTGTGGCCGGGGATGAATCCGAGGATCCAGCGGCACAGGTCCCATAGGAGGTGAAGTCAGTATTCGGCTCTATCGCCACTAAGTGTGTGACCTCCGAGGGGGGTCCATCCACCCGTCCTCGGACGGCGTAATCGACTCCGGATCTAGGGCCGGAGTAGGCACAGGTGTGATCTCCCGAACACCGTCTGGCGGCAGAGCTAAGTCGTGCTCGTCGTGACTGTGCGCCGCACCTGACATGTGCTCGAATCCGTCAAAGATCAAGTCTCCGTGGATATCGGCAGTATAGTTCAAGTTTCCAAACCTGACCTGATGGCCAGGGGCGTAGCTCTCGATCTGCTCCAGATGGCCAAGCGAGTTGGCCCGCAGTGCGAAGCCGCCGAACACGAAGATCTGTCTGGGGAGGAAAACCTCACCCTGGATCGCATCGTTGCCGATGATCGAAGGGGCCATCAAACCTTGTGGTGACGGCACAGTGTAACTCTCAATGAAAGCACCAATCTCGGTGTCAAAACCGGCGGATCTCGGGTAGGGGGTCCCGAACTGTGCATCTAAGGCGGATGGTAACAGGAGGCGGGGGACACGAAGTTTACCCAGGTTCAGGCCCTCTCGATGGAGGTAATACACTACTTCCTGCTTGATCGATCTTGATGATATGAGTATTACAAGAGTTGATCTACCACGAGATCGTAGAGGCTAAACCCTAGAAGCTAGCCTATGGTATGATTGTTGTTGTCCTACGGACTAAACCCTCCGGTTTATATAGACACCGGAGGGGGCTAGGGTTACACAGAGTCAGTTACAAGGGAGGAGATCTACATATCCGTATTGCCAAGCTTGCCTTCCACGCCAAGGAGAGTCCCATCCGGACATGGGACGAAGTCTTCAATCTTGTATCTTCATAGTCCAACAGTCCGGCCAAAGGATATAGTCCGGCTGTCCGAGGACCCCCTAATCCAGGACTCCCTCAACGCTCACGGACAAAAGCAATGAAGCGTGGCAGAGGCACGGCTTGTCATGTACCAGACACACGGTCCTGCCTTCGGCATTGTGACGCATTGTTCTACATACCATTGAACACACAGAGGCATGTAGAACAGTTCGTGTCTACGTTCGTGTCTCTTTGTGTTCCAAATGATTCCATTGACTCTAACACCAGGAGAGGCACGGTATGGAGGCCCAGAGAGGCATGCTTGCATTTTACGCGGGATCACAATTATCACAGGCACGGCCATGAAGCGCTCAAAGGCATGGTCGGTGGTATTACATAGAGTCACGCTAACCTTTGTCTTACACACAGCCACGGGCGTTTACTCTGTGAGGCACGGAATGGCCTATACGAGAGACTCTGTTTTAAAAAGCTTATTTCCTTGTATTTAAAAGCACAGACGTGCAGTCCATAGTATATCATTCGAAAAGGGCGTCGACGTTCGTGGCTATCTATGTTTCAGTGTCAAGGGTCACAAGCACGGGCATACAGCCCTCAAAGGTTTTCTAATTACATAGAGTCACGCACAGAGGTTTTCTAATTATATTCAGAATGAGTCCGTGGAGAGGCATGGTTTATTCTTACCCGAAGTCACGATTGTGCGGTTATTACGGAAACCTAATAGAATCGGGCGAACCGTCAAGTGTGTCAGTGTTTCAGGTCAGAGGTCACCTTCGTGTCTCTTTGTGCTCCAAATGCATCCGTTGATCTATCACCAGGAGTGGCACGGTCAAGATGCTCAGGGAGGCATGCTTGTGTTTTACTTGGAGTCACGTTCGTGCGTTAATTGCGAAAACCCAACGTTTCGACGGGTGTCTCCTCGTATTCGGGTGTGAACACCACGTGGCACCACTCGGGAAACCCAAGGGTCCGACGGGCGTCCCCTCCGGTGACGCCGCTCTGGCTCGTAGCCCGAGGCCAGGCTCCGGCTATTTAAGCAGGACAGGATCTTGAAACCCTAGCCACACCCTCTTCCCCCCTCTGCCTGCCGCCAGGCTATCCATTCCTCTTGCTGCTCTCCATCCTGACCCTCTCTGCCATGGCTGGGCAGGAGGACACTACTGCGGAACCCCGTGCCCAGACACTAGAGGGGATCAAGGCTGGCGACAGTTCCTCATCTGTAAGTTCACTCTGCTTCCGCTTCTTTTCTTTTTTTTCTTTCCTTCGGCTACTTGATTTAGTTGTGAAACGTGAATAAGCCAGACGGAATCTCGAAACCCTAGCCACATCCCCTTCATCCTTTTATCCGCCTCCAGGCCATCCACTCCTCTTGCTGTTCTCTACCCTAACACTCTCCGCCATGGCTGTGCAGGATGACACTACTCCAGAGAGCCGTGTCCTGACGCAAGAGGAAATCTCGGCTGGCCAGGCTTCCTCATCTGTAAGTTCACTCTTTCTTTCGGCTACCCGGATTAGTTGTGAAACATGGATCATTGGGGTGAACTTCATCCTAAGTTGATGATAGTGCGTCCTGCCATCAATCTGACACCTTCTCTTTTGTCCTGGTGAAGAACCGGTGGGAGGCTACGGAAGCTCACCTCTTGAAGATCGTGGAGATATCCACGAGGTTGTATGATCTTCTGGATGAGAAGACGAAGGCGAAGCTCAAACTTGAGTACGACAAGCTCACGCTGGAGACATACGTTATGATAAAAGAGGTCAAGGAACTTCGCGCCCAGCGACCCTGATCGCTGTATCTGAAGCAATTAAGCACTGGACTAAAAAGTTTCTTATTTTGTCTTGCGTCACATCGTAGTCAGTAACTTTGGTAACAAACGTGTTTTGGTTTCCTGGGTCAAGTTTATGGGTACAGATGTGAACATTAACGTAATGGCCAATTCGAGAGGCGCTGTTTTTAAAAGCACGAGCGTGAAGTCTCTGCAACCAAGGTTCTTTGTACCAACTAGAGTCATGTCTTGTGCACACCTGAAGGCGTGGACATTCCTGCCTTTCTTTGTTTAAGTGTTTTGGGTCACAGGCACGAGCATTAAGCGCTCAAAGGCATGGACGATGGTATTACATAGTCAAGCTAGCCTGTGACTCTATAAGACGGAGACGCAATGGCCTATGTGAGGGACGCTGTTATTAAAATCTTATTTCCTTGTATTTAAAAGCACGGACATGAACTCCCTACGGACACGGTTCCCTATTGAGTTGCGTCACACATCTTTCTTGATGTTACGTATATTATTTCGATATAAAAGGCATGGACATTCATGGCTATCTGTATTTCATTGTCTCACAGTGAAGCACGGGCATGCTTTTAAACAAAGCACAAGCACGTCTCGATTTGCAGAAACAGCACTGTCATGGTTCTACAGGACGCTATGTTCTAGGCTGTGTGCAGCATGTTTCCACCCAAACGTTCACCACAGGGTCACAGACATACACAGAGGAAGTGTCGTGCAGTGATAACAGACGCACAGTCTTACAGATACAAGAGGCACGAGGAGGCATATTGATTAACATCATCAGAAATGAATCAGATTATACATGCGCACGCATATAGAGAGATGCATAAAAAGTGGACTACAAGAGATAAACTAAGTTGGTAATAGTAAACGATCGCTGGTATTAACTAATAATAGAACTTAACAATAGGCATACAACATTACACTCAAACTTATAGTAGAACACACACAGTAAATAGAAGTCCTGATCATGACAGATCGACTGGGTCACTGAAAACTCAAAAGTAGTAACAAGTCAATGCTAGGTGGCTGCTTGAAACATCAAATAGAGCCACGGCTTTGATGGTACGAGATGCATTGTTGTACTTGCAGACCAGGCATGGGCATGCCCCTCCGTGATTTAATTATTTACCGCACACATTCACAAATCATGCATGTCTGTGTGAATCTGTTCGACGCCGGAAACACGGTTGTACAGTCATCTTCCCTCTGCAAGCGGCAAAATTTTCCACGGGTACATTGACAATTAAATCACTAGAAGATTCAAAGGTCGTGCCTCTGCTTTGCAGATGATTCTGCTAAAACGCGGACAAAACCAAGTGAAGTGATGGCAAAAGCACGACTTTTCAAGAACGAGACACAATGTTCTACATACCACACAGGCACGGCCGTGATTCCACGTGCTTGAGTAGCATGTAAAGACGTAATTCTCTCACAGCAAACACCGTGAACCTACTGCCAGGCACTATATCCATTTGTGAAACAGAAAAACAAACACAACCATGACCCGTTCTGTTTGAAATCTTTGCATGAAAGAAGCACAGCGTGAAGGCACATGAGGCACGGTTGGACACACATCGCAAGCACGGTTATTTGAATTACTTACAGACAAGCATTCATAACAGAAGAACAGGCGTAAGAACAGGCGAGGCACCGTTACCACGAAAGCCACGGTTATGCAGCCCCAGAAGCACGACCCAGATTCTAAGAGTCACGGTTGAACACTCACCGGTGGCATGGCCGTGGCTGCCTGTGCCCTTAGGTTATTTTTATCTCTCTGTCACGCAGCAGAGAAGCATGCTTGTATGCTTACAACATCCACGTTCAGAAACCGACGCGGATGCGGAAAATAACAAGGAAACCTGTGCCTCTGATATTTTTCTCTGCCAAGTAAAAATACATAAAGAAGCAAAAGGCATTCTTATTTAAATTTGTTTTATTTCTATAACTGCAGCAAATTAACTTACAAGCTGTTCTTATAACCACAGCACAAGAAAATAAACAATCAACACCCGCCCGCCCTCCCCACCGATCGCTTGCTATTTCATCGCTCCACGTGCGGCCTTGTTTTTGAATGTTCAGCGATCCATTCTTCCTTCTCGACCCTTGTGCAACCCTAGTAGCTATTCAACCTATTTACCTGTAAAATTAATATTCATACATAAAAACAAAGCAAAAAATTGCAGTCATCACTGTTTTTTGCTTACGTCCTGTTTAAATTGCATTATTACCTTTTAATTTTTCTATTGGTACTGTTCTCCGATACCAAAAAGTCTCCACTTAGACCTTTCCTTTCTGGAAATGGACTGCGCAGATTCCGTGCCTTGTGCAGGCTTCCCTGCACGCATTCTGTGTGCCTGGCTTGTGTGATGTTCGATTCTGGCGTAGATGCAAGACTTTGGTAAATGCTCCCTGCCGTCAGTGGGGTCGTTGGAGTTGCTGACGTCTGACGTCTTCCTCCTGGGCTTGGAGTGCATTGTCCTGAGCCATTTGATGTCCTCGATGGTGTTGTCGGTGTTGTTGGCCATTTCATTGATCTTGCCCTCTTCTCCTGCTGCGATTTCCTCTTCTCCTCTTCAATCCTCATCCTCTCCTGGACTTCTGGGTTATCCGGGCAATTTGTTTTCCTGTGACCCTTTACTCTACAACGGCCGCACTTGGTTGCTTCTTTGTTGCCTTTTCCTTTCTTCTCAGAACCAGCTTTGATTCGATCTCCCTTTTTCATGCCCTTTGAGCCACTCATGGGAGGGTTCTTGAGAGTTTCGGCAAGAATGCATGTGTCCGGTTCCTCTGCAAGTGCCGCCATGACTTTTATTTTCATATCTACCGTACACTCACGCAGCACACGGTATGCCTTCTCTTTTCTGCAAGCATTTGAACAGATATCCAACAACTCAGCGTAAGCGAGGCCGAATCTCATAGTTTCATCGTCTTGTACAGTCATGCTATCACCTTAACTTGTAGACAGAACTTTCAGACTCTGATAGATTCCTGGTCCATCTGGGGATGACAAAGGATTTTGGAAGTTGATCGATCATGCCTGTTTGGTCCATCACCTTAAGCACATGGCAGCACTGAATGCCATCCCTACTCATTTTCTTGCAGCTGCAACTGTATATTTCTTTTTGCTCGTCCACATCTACCCTGAACTCAGACCTGTCAAATTCCTCGCCCGGATAAGGTTTCCACACATTTTCTCCAGGCTCAGTAATCTTTTTTTTAAATACTGCCTCCCCTTTGCCAGATCAGAGCACTTGAAGTAAGTCTGGTTCCGTAGCTCCAGCTGGAATTTCCTGAAAAATTCATTCGTGTACACTTGACTTGCTTGTCTTTCAATCAGAAAACCCGTCTCTAGTGATGGCGCCTTCTCTTCTGTTCGGTGTCTTTTCTTGTCAAGCGTGGCGAGGCAATTTTGCTGAATCATGTGATACCCATCAACAAACCTTTTTATTGTGTCCCTGTGGTCGACGTAATTCTTCCACATCGAATTCGTGCTCTCACTGCGAGTGGTTGTTGACGAGAAAGGATAGAAGCAGTCCTTGAAGTAGGCCAGCACCCAGAAATTTCGGAGTTCCCATAGCGTGTTCAGGTGTTTGTTGCCTTCCGCCTTGTGCACAGAAATTGCTGCTTTCCACGCACGCTCAAACTCGTCTTGATCTAGTGAGTTTTTGACGATTCGAAATAAATCATCAGACATCCCTGGGTGCTGCGCAAACACTGCTGCATTATTTTCCTTCAGGTTCTTCCTAATATGCCACCAGCAGAACCTGTGCCTCGTTCTCGGAAGAGCTTCCTTTATTGCAGTCTTCATCGCCTGGTCCTGGTCTGTTATTATGTATTTTGGCTCTTTACCTCCCATTGCCTCGACAAACATGCTTAGGAGCCACTTGAATGACCCTATTTTCTCATCCTTCAAAAGACCTACTCCAAACAGGACGGTCGACCCATGGTTGTCGACACCTATAATTGGTGCAAATGGCAAGCCATATATATTCGTAGAGAATGTCGTGTCAAAAGACACGAAATCTCCATATAGATCATAATTCATCTTACATAAGGAGTCTGTCCAGAACAGGCTGCGCACTACATTGTTCTCTGTCTCTTCCACATGGTGGAATCCCGGCCTCCGCCTCTGCATATCGGCAAACAGTTTCATGGTGTCTGCGATATCAGTGCCGCGCTCTCCAGCCCTGTCCCGGCATGCAATGTTGCTTATGTCAATCGTGTCGAACATAATTTCTCGCCTCGGTTTCCCCATGGCAGTAAAAATCTGCATAACCTTCCTTGGTTCTAACCTCGCCTTCTGCAACACTTGTATAAAGAATTTCTCCTGAGGTGTCATCTTCTTATAGCATCTCATGAACTTCAGCATCCAATCGGATGGGTGAAGCTGGTGGTTGTGCTCTAGACGCACGTTCTTCAGATACCATTTCCTCCTATATGTATCCCTCTTGGCTGTTATTTGCACTGGGCAGCTTGTCCGGATCAAGCAATTGCTCCTTCTCTCCTTAACATGTCTCTCAGTTGTTTTATTCTGCCCTTCCTTGGTGCACTGAAACACCTGCTTGTCAAGCTGCTGATCATATGTCGATCTTCTCCTCGTTGATCGCTTGGCAGCAAAGCCAACCTTTCTAGCATATCTGCAGAAAAAGAAAAAGCACTCATCCAATGATCCGAATACCATACCACCCTCTGGTTCGAGCGCTTCGGTGACCTCCTGGATCATTGGGTATATGCCTTCTTTAAACATGTCGTCCATTTCTTTCTCTACAATGGTCGGCGGCGCCATGATGATTCTGTCTGCCGTGTCTTTTGTTCGTCTGATCGCATTCACTTCTGACGACATCAGTATCATCGCCAGCCACAGGTCCACTTACAGCGGAGTTGCTGCTCTGTTGTTTGTCACACGCAGCAGCGTTGTTTCTGCATGGCACGATCAAATCCATAAATGAGTCTGCATCTCCACTGTTGCATTGTGCAATGCTGCTCCCTATTTCTTCGGCACTCGTGCAACCAAGGGATTGTGCTGCTTCTACCATGAAATCCGTGCTGGCACTGTACGATACTTGCTGATGTGAATGTTGCGTTTCCTTCGAAATGGATCACTAGTGCAGAACAGGCCTTTATCACCGGTTCGTAAGGGCCTTTAGTGCCGGTTCTGCAACCGGCACTATGGAGTGGAGACTAAAGGCCCCCCTTTAGTACCGGTTCGGCACGAACCGCCACTAAAGGCCCACCACGTGGCGTGAGCTCGCGCTGTGGTATGGGGGACCTTTAGTACCGGTTGGTGTTACCAACCGGTACTAAAGGTTTTTTTTATTTTTTCTGAAAATTTTGGAAAAAAAAATTGATTTTTTTTATTTTCAATTTTCTGAATTATTTGATGATTTAGTCTCTAATCACCCCTCTTGACTACTCAAGTGTGGATCACTCATTCCAAATCGTCTAACTTCCCGACCGGTCACCCATCCTCTCACTCCCCTAGCCTGAGCACGCTTAACTTCGGAGTTCTATTCCCTCTACTTTCCAAGTCTGCACTTGTTGTTTTCCTGGCAATAGTAAGATGTCAATCCTATTAACCCTCAGGAATTTAGCTTGAGCATGAAGTCACACATTTCACTGTTTGAGTTTGAAACTATTGTTTTAAAAAAAAATTATTTAGTAACACTAATATTTCTTGAATAATTAGTTTGACCACAGTTTGACCAGATTTGACCAAAATTCAAAAAAACTGAAATAATTATTTAGTTTGACCACAGTTTGACCAGATTTGACCAAGTTTGAAATTTTTTCCATTTTTCCACTCTAGATCTTAAAAGCCCCGTAACTTTTTTCGTTAGGTTTTTGAGGATTTTGAAAATGTTTAACGGCGTACCCCCTGTTAAATTTGGATGTAACTTTTCGAGTTGATGATTTTTCATATAAAAAACTTTTTAATCCGAGTTCGTATGCAAAAGTTATGCCCATTTTACAAATCCTAGAGAGATTTTGCAAATAAAGTCGAAATTCATATTTGTAAATTTTCCCAACAACTAGACCACATATCACATAGGAAACTTATTTTATTTTATTTTTTTGACATTTCCATCATTTTCTTTTGTTTTTTCTAAAACTGAAAAGGCGGTCCACAGGGGGGGTTAGAGTTTGAAAATTGCCCTATAGTCCCGGTTTGTGTCTCCAACCGGGACTATAGGTCAGACCCCTTTAGTCCCGGTTCATGGCACGAACCGGTACTAAAGGTTAGCCCTTTAGTACCGGTTTGTGCCAGGAACCGGTACTAAAGGTGATCGTGGGGCCCCGGCCTGACGCCAGCCTTCCACCACCCCTTTAGTACCGGTTCATGGCACGAACTGGTATTAAAGGTTCAACACGAACCGGCATTAATGCATAGCCATTCGAACCGGCACTAATGCACACATTAGTGCCGGCTCAAAAGCAAACCGGCGCTAATGTGCTTGACATTTGACCCTTTTTCTACTAGTGGATGGAGAACTATGACATTTCTTTGCCTCATCTGTTATCCCCTTCGCCAATTCTTGAACACATGGCACGAAACAGAATTAGATGTCCAGAGCAGCATATGCATTTTTTTAATTTCTAAACAAAAGATTTATATGACTCATCAGGACTCATCTGGTATACCAAAACCAGACCCGTGCCTCTTCACCGAGTATAAGCGGTACACCAGAGGCACTGTTCACATTACACCCAGCAGCACGAATGTGACCATGCTACACACACATCTGCACAAAGAGGCACGGATGTGCTTCTGTTTACACCATACAACCGGAGAGGCACAACAACAACGTATACAAAAGAACAACTACACATACAGCTGTCCTCCTGTTTTGCACTTTACCCTGTTCTTCCATAAAACTGTTTGTGTGTTGAATTGAAAAAGCATAGTTCCGACGTCACCTTTGTTTTCCCATGCCTCTCTTGTCCAGAAAATCTTGGCGACAACCTCCGTGCATTGGTGATTTCGCTGACGATTCTGAATGCCATCGGAGATCCTTTGGAAGGACCACTCGTGTTGAACGCCACAGGTGCTCCTTTCAAAGGACCTTTCCTTATGTTTTCATCGATCCGTGGACTACCACGATACTTGCTTCCTTGTTCGTACACCTGCGTGTGGAAGATACTACAATTTAAAT
Organism: Triticum aestivum; assembly: GCF_018294505.1. NCBI lineage: Eukaryota > Viridiplantae > Streptophyta > Magnoliopsida > Poales > Poaceae > Triticum > Triticum aestivum. Next base: position 475,538,319 of record NC_057796.1, read on the forward strand.
ATACCAGACGAAAACAAAGAAAAAATTGCTCACAAAAAAATATACATTTGCTTTAAATGTTGTTGCACGTTCGTATATGCTGTCACCTGTATTGCTTTCTGGTGCTGCTGTATGGTAGAATTTATTGCTCCTATGTTTGATTTTGTCGTTGGGATCTTCTTGCTTGTGCAAACCGTACCGAATCCTTGAACACCAATGCTTTTGTTGCCAATGATCCTTTTGCTTGCATCAAAGGAAATTCTGTTACCCTGTACCTCTTCATTATGACCGCCTACAAACGCTGGGCCGTCACAACGCCTGCTCTGCGCCTTTGTGGGCATCTGTGTCTTCAAATCAAAAAATAATTAGAGGCACGTGCAACTAAAACTTCCACGTACGTTAAAACCAGCGTTTGAAGTTTTCGTCGTTACCTGCACAATCTGCTTAGTGGAGTCTCTGCTGCTTAGAATGCTCCTCTTGGCAGGTGTCTGTTGCACACCATGCTCCTGGTTGGGACGTTTGCCAAGAACTTGTATCTCACTCTTGACTCCAATTATTCCATCCTGCATGGCATGTGCGTGTTTGACAGCATCTGCATCCTTGATCTTCTTCTCGTTTTGTAGTAATTTTTTTTCTTCCACCTCTCGATACTCAACTGCAGAGTAGATGCATAGGATAAACAGATATTACAGCATTCATCCAGGATATATAAATCATTTTTGTTGTTGTTAATGATCTACTATTTGGTGTTCTCAGTGGTGACACCTTGACAGCAAACGTCCCAGAAATAAAAGACCAAACACTAATGTTCAACTGCCTTACTATTACCTGCCTCCCATAATCCTTGCCGATGTCGTTCAAAGACCGACCGTCCCTGTTGTCCTGACCAGATGACGCACTCCTGAACATCTGCCCGAAAAAGAGACGTAATAAATATAAAGGTTATAAACCTGCAGTATCAGTGTTGAAACTTTTCGAAGTCGATATCAACAGAGATATTTATTTAGTTCTATATAATTGACATATATAAATATATACATATATTAATTTTTATTTAAACTACAACCTCAAACAAAGTGAGATCCTCTGATGCTAATTTGCTTGTGCAACACTTAACACAAAGATAACCATGAAACCTAACAAAAGTAACAACCTCGTATTACAAGGACGAGAGGATACAAAACAAAAAACAAACTCAAATCAGAGCTACAGTGTAAAACTAAACAGTTTTATTCTATGAATCCCGACCACAACAAATTCATCAATGAATTGAATCTCGTGTATCAGGAATCGCCACGCAAAAGGTGCCTTGATAAAAAATTTACTAACCTTTGATTGCCGAATCTTATGCGCTGATTGTTCGGAAGTCACACCTTTCTAAATTGTGGGGGGATCTGCTTCCCTGCAGTTTGTCAGCGATCCCCTTCAATGATTTTGAATCTCGGAGAGAGAGAAAAGAGAAAGAGAGAGGGAGAGAGAGAGAAAGAAAGAAAGAGAGGCTACTTCGTTTTTTTGCGTGCAGGAGAAGAATAACCTGATAGGTGGGGTGAGTTTTGCGACGCATGAGAGATGGGCATGTTTCTTGGGCGTGACGAGATGTGGTAGGTCGAATTCACTTGACCGTCGACGACACTGACAAGTGGGCTCTCAGTTACTAATTCCTCTAAGTCTCTCACTAACTTGTGGGGTCGGCCTTATATGAGTCCTACGAGGAGTACCTCCATCTGAGGTGAGAAAATGTGGTAGGTGGACTTCAAACTCATACTGACATGTGGGCTCTCAAATAGTTCCTCCAAGTATTTGACTAACTTGTGGGGTCATCCGCAGATGAGTTCCAGATCTCTCTCCATCTAGCATCGGTGGCAACAGGCGAGCTCTCCGAAGGAAAGCCAATCCTGATCCCTCCGCAGAGTTCGCTCGTCATTGAAAAATTATCGGTCTCCTTCATCTCACTCGCCATGGATCTCATGTTCAGGTAATCCATTGCATCCTCACCATGATTATGCCACCGATTCAACGTTTGAACAAAAAAAATTACCGGTGCTAGCAATTCCGCGGGCTGCGTACACACCGCATGTGCGCAACACAGCAGGTGGGGCGCGATTTGAATATCGGTTCCAGATCCAATTATCTTCAGTTGGTCCGTGCTCAAACTGTTGTGCCGTCTTAACAGTAGAGGGGTTATGGATTTAAAATTAGGACTTAGCTAACCTCACTTTAATCATGCCAACTGCATGCTTGCGCCGTGGTTTTGCTAACTTGAGTTATATCTCCAACCATGCAAAACTTAAGCACTCGTCTTAGCTAACCAACTAGAGACGGGTCAAATTATTTGTATAGATCTGCAATCCATAGCAGAGATCCAAAGGACTTACGTTTGTTTTTGCAAAGCAGTTACTAACTCAGAGTTAGAACCCGTCTTAGCTAACCAACCTGTTGATGACGGTCTCACATGGACTGCTAACAACTATCTTACATAGCTGACCTGGTAACGATGACGTCTCATGACCTCTTATGTAGAGTTCGATGAGATGGACTCCACCCCATAGCTGTCAGAGACTCAGTCTCAGTCTGTCGATGGCACGGAGATTGTCACCCAAGATTTCATGGTTCATGACCAACTAGAGACAGAGAGACTAAGGATCGAGTTAAAACGTGCAACGCACAAAAAGCTTGTCGAGGAGTACAGGACAAAGAAGCAGCTTGCTGCCTCGAAGTAGGTGTTTTTTATCATGCATCTCGCGTGTGTCGTTGAAATTTCTATGGAAATAAATACCTCTCATTCTAGCTGCATTTTTAATCACGGCTTAAATATTTGTCTGTGTTTTGCTGACTCGGCGTTTATATGTAAGGTTCTGCCAGAAAAACATGTGGTTCAACAATACATTTGCTAAAGGTCATTTATTATCCTTGTCCACAGAGCTGTTACAATGGGTGAATACGAAGAAGAGTTCAACAAAAAACTTAGCTTCCAGAAATTCATTACTGTCTGTGAAAAGCTAACAGAACCACAAAAGCAGCTTGTCAGAGATATTGGTTTTGGATACCTTCTAGATCTGTGCTGTCGCGAGCTTCCAAGGTGCTTCGTTCGCTGGCTTGTCCGCTGTTTTGATTGCCCTTCGAGGTATTTCATACTGCCTAGTGGATACAGATTCCTTATCAACTCGTACACCATGCATCGGATCTTAGGAATTCCACTGGGCGGGCGGATTATCCCTAGAAAATGCTCAGAAGCTTTCAGATGTCAGGTTAAGTCTGAAACTCGGTGTGCTGGGCACGCTCCAAACATCAGAGAGTTAACTGATCTCATAACCCCAGAGCTGACAGGAGAAGTGTTTCAACGGGTTTTCGTGATGTTTGCAACAGCGGTATTTCTATGCCCAACGACATATGATTGTGTTAGCCCATACTACTTAGCCGCTCTAGAAGGACCAGCAAGTAACATATCATCATATGATTGGTCCAATGCTGTCACAGAGAAACTGGTGGCATCACTCCAGACCTTCAAAGACAAAGGATTCGCAGGCGCCCTGTGTGGCTGCCTCCTGATTCCAGTGGTTCGTTCACTAACTTGTACATTTATTTATACCCACAAGCAGCTACAAGAACATGATTAATTTTTACCTCTTCCCCACTTGCAGATAACGTATTTTGAGTACCTGGATACGAAGATTATGGACCTGGAACCTGACACTCCTACAAAACTTGTCATGTGGGACACAGAGGCCATTAAGAATTATGCTAACATAGACCGCCTGTCAACAGAGGGCGGAATTTTTGGGAAACACACGATGAGTCAACTTTTCATCATTTTCCTTTGGCGAAGTTTTCGACTCAACATAATGACTTAGCTGCCATGTATTAATTTGACTTGACTTTAATTGTTTCCTTCCACATGGCAGCTGAAAGACATTAGGCGCACGCCTTTCCAACCACCACCTGGCTTTCAGGCGCCATTTTTTCAAATGAGTCCCAGACTAGAAGCCTACATAGAAGAATTTGTGCCTCAAGAAAAACTTTGTTCCGTAAGTGATTTCCAGCTTCTGCACGTGATTTTATGTTTCAAATGATGTTCCCTAAGTTTTTACGAAACAGATACATGACCTATTGTGTTCATCCAGACAGTTTCCTATAGTACGTTAGCTGTGCTTTTGTGTTAAAACTAGAAGTGCTTCATATAGGACTTTAGCTGTCCTTTCGTGGTCATCCAGACAGTTTCCTATAATACATTAGCTGTGCTTTTGTGTTAAAACTAGAAGTACTTCCTATAGGAGGTTAGCTGTGTTTTTGTGTTAAAACCAAAAGTGCTTCCTACAGGACGTTAGCCGTGCTTTTGTGTTAAATATAGAAGTGCTTCCTATAGTACGTTAGCTGTGCTTTTGTGTTAAATATAAAAGTGCTTCCTATAGTACCTTAGTTGTGCCTTTGTGTTAAAACCAGAAGTGCTTCCTATAGGACGTTATCTGTGCTTTTGTGTTAAAACCAAAACTGCTTCCTATAATACGTTAGCCGTGCTTTTGTGTTAAATATAAAAGTGCTTCCTATAGTACGTTAACTATGCATTTGTGTTAGATATACAAGTGCCTCCTATAGTACGTTAGATGTGCTTTTGTGTTAAAACTAGAAGTGCTTCCTATAATACGTTAGCCGTGCCTTTGCGTTAAAACTAACAGTGCTTCCTATAGTATGTTAGCTGTGCTTTTGTGTTAAAACTAGAAGTACTTTCCTATAATACGTTAGCCGTGCCTTTGCGTTAAAACTAACAGTGCTTCCCATAGTACGTTAGCTGTGCTTTTGTGTTAAAACTAGAAGTGCTTCCTATAATACGTTAGCTGTGCCTTTGCGTTAAATATAGAAGTGCTCCCTATAGTACGTTACCTGTGCTTTTGTGTTAAAACTACAGGTGCTTCCTATAGTACGTTAACTGTGCCTTTGTGTTAAATATAGAAGTGCTCCCTATAGTACGTCATCTGTACTTTTTGTGTTAAAACTACAAGTGCTTCCTATAGTACGTTAACTGTGTCTTTGTGTTAAATATAGAAGTGCTTCCTATAGTACGTTAGTTGTGCCTTTGTGTTAAATATAGCACTGCTTCCCTGCGACGGTAGATCAACCATGCTTCGTAAGGTACGTCGGGTGTGGTCTTTCAAGGAATGTGTTCACCATGATTCATGGACTTTGTTAGCCGCGCTTCCCGCAGCACACCATGTGTCCTTCTGCGCACATTATTCCATGCCCTTTCTGCAATTATTGACACAACATACAGTAGTTCACAAGATATTTTTCATTTTCAGTTTTAGTAACTTCTTGTCATTCTCGGTGTTAATAATATCTGATGGTTTTTCTTTCAATTCCAGGCCAAGATGAAAATTGCCAAAGTTATCAATGAAATGTACACAGAACTTTTCTCGCGGTTTCAACCAGTTCTCGAGCAGAAATTGGAGAAGTTCCTTTCACTTGGTAGGGATATTAGTGCAAAAGAAACCAAGACCAGAGACCAGGGCGTTTATTGTAACTTGCAACAGGACAACTCAAATGAAAAAGAAACTTTTTCATCACTCCCTTCAACATATTCTACGCTTCCAAGTTCTAGCACGACAAGCAGTCAAAGTTCTTCCAGCAGTGGCTCGACCAGTGTCCTTCACGCCACATCATACTCCCTAGAAAATTTAAAGGGTTGTTGGGATACCCCTGACCCAGAATCCCAGAATCCGTACGACAAAGATCAGTCCCAAAATCCTCTATCTTCACGCCTAAAATCATCAACCCAGATTAAGTTGCTACTGGAAGTGAACAGGATCGACCACAACAAAGAGGACATAGCCAAGATTCATCTGGGCAAAGTGCATAACCATCTACACAACTGCCTTGATGGCTTGCCGGTCCATGAGCCCTTCGTGTCAACATCTGAGATGCTGGAGAGCGGGGAAATTATAATGACAGGTGAAAATTCATCTGAGTGTTCTGTACCGATTGAAACCCAAAATTCTGCTGGAGGATCTGCAGACCACAACTCTCTGACAAGCCCACTGGAAAAACTCTTGGAGGAAACAGCAAAACCTACTGCAACAGAAACATCAGCCTCGTACTCTGCGGTTGACAAACAATTACTGACTGATCCAATCTCAACAGATACACTTGGAGCACCTGTTTATCACATTGGGAAAACATCACCAACTACTGCACAGTCCAGCGGTTCTGACAGCGCTCACAACAACTCTTCAACCAACACAAAGAGCCTCACTGTATCCCAGCCTGCACAAAAATCAAACAATGTCACTGGACAACGTTCTTCTTCGCTGCCGGAAGATAAGGTCCATCTTGTTTCAACTTTGAGTGACGAGAAGAACATTGCTAAAACAGAACGCACAAGAGCTACTTCCTCCCTTGCTCCTACAGTAGAAGTCCCTAGTGATTCTGCCAGCGGTTCTGGCTCAGTACTGGACACGGGAAAAGCAATTCCATCCACTAGTGATGCTCCACTGGTTGCTGCAGCATCTGTCAATGCAGAAGACAATAACATTGCAGAAGAACATGAACAGTGTACGAAGCAACCACCTATTGATCCCACAGACAGCGTCCCTATTACCACAAGCGCATATCCGCCAGAACCGGAACCACAAATGGCAGCTCACAAGAGGTCCTTACAGCAGTCAGAAGATCCAGGTAACAAGAGTACGGCGCCTCCTATGAAAAGAGTTAGGATACTGGAGCCTCCACATAATTCAACAGAAACTGCAAACAACCAGTCTCTACAAGCTGACAACCACAGAGGCCTCCTTAATTGTGGATTCATCGATGATGATCAAATATGGTCTGACCCATCTATCTATGAACAACTTGACAGAGTCATTGAACAAAAAAAGAAACAACCATTTCATAACCAAGTAGCATCACAACAATGCCAACCTGATACTGTCTCACACTTGGCCAAGAATTCAAGCTCGTCAGCTAGATCTTCCCTTTCTAACTATCCAGAGCCACCTATACCCAACAGATCAGGATCAATGTTAGGCGGTAGCCACCTCACACAGGCCTTTGATACGTCATACTCTACAGGTTTAACTCAAACTGTCTTGTCCCAAAGTTTACCAGCAACTCCCTTGTCCCTACACTACAACCAACCAGCTCCTAGTATCAAAAACCACTTCTACCGACATCCTGGTGCTCGGAATAACGGCGGTTCAAACAACAGCCAACACTCACCATATGCGATGAACAACCAAAGTCACAAGCAGTACCAGCAACAAACCACTGTCTGTGATGCCCACTACCCCCAACACAATGATGCTCAGAATAACAGCACTACACGGTGCCAACAACGCCAACCTCAAGAGCAGAACAATCAGCAACCACACAGAGGCGGGTCTAATGGGCAAAGTTACAGTGCCTTGCAACAACAGTTCAACAGCATGCAGTATTCCGGCCATCCTCTCCAGCATTTTCCAACAGATATTCCTTCAAGCTCAACCGGTGATCCAACTCTCAGAACATTAGAACTGCGCATGCAGCACCAACCACAACGCCTAATGTTCCAAAGAAACAACAATTATAATGAGGGTCGTCTGCAACTTAGTAATGGTCAATTGAACTCCGGTGGTCATGTCTTCCAGCCTCATCAACATCATTCTGAGCTAGAACAGACTCGATTCACTGACCAAGGGAATGACCATCAAGATCACTGCCAACTTTTGGAAATAAGAGATTCCACAAACGAGGAGAAAGAAGTGTATGAAACAATCGTCGACAATACGCCAGGTGTCAAGCAAAATGATAGGTAATGAATTCATTGTTCCTGTTACAGTAAAGTTTTGGTCCCTTCGTTTACTAATGCAATATATTCTGCCTGAAGCTATCATATTCAAGTGTTTCGGCTCGATTCTTCTACTATTGAAATTGAATACTAATCATTTCTCTTATGTTAAAAAAGAAATCTTATGATTTAAAATTCATTTTTTTTTTACAGCAAGAGGATATTCTTCGTCGATCGACGTTGGGCCGATCATCGAACTTTAGGTTTGTCAATGAAGGTATACTGATATATCAACTCATTCGTGGTCGATGCTTACTCAGCGTTGCTGATGAAAGAACAATTCTACGCAACGCCAGCATTTGTGCACAAGCATATAATGTACATTGACGCTTCTGTAAGTTCTTGCTTCTCATAAATAATAATAACAAACCACATTTACTACTACTACCACACTGAGTGACACAGCTTCAATTTTCTGCAGGATAAATTTAAAGTTCTAGGAGCAAGCACAGAACTACTCAAGGAACACATTGTGGAAAAAACTATTGGGTACAGGCTGCCCAACAAATGTAACATCGTGAGTTCACCCTACTCACTCTATCTGCCCAGTGTTCGTCTTTGATTCTACAAGTTTTTCTTGTTACAATGATATTATTCCCTGTTAATTGTTTTAGGTCTTAATACCTGTGAGAAAGGATCCACATTTTATCTACCTCATCATCATGAATCTTGCAATGCGTCGCTTCGAAATTCTGTGTCCTTATATCAATTGCGATGGTATAAAGGAACACTCGGACATTGTCATCGAAAATTTCAAGAGAGCTTACCATTCTGCTTACAACAACTATCCTCACACCATGGCCTCCTTTCATGTCAAACCTGTGCAGAGTGTATGTAACTCAGACAGAGAGTAAGTTTCTTTTAACTGTAGCTCTACCTCATTTAAACCATGCATCTTTTTGTTCCACTACACATCCCATATCTACTGTTCACCTTCTAATCACAGACATTAATGCTCTCAATTTTCAGGGATGACAGTGCTATTTACACCATGCATTTGATGCCGCTCATTAATTTGAATAATAATTCATTTTTTATCAATAATGTAAGTTCACTCTCATTGACAACACATCAACATACGTTCATCCAAGCCAGCTGAACATTAAGTTTTACAATAAATTTTATTAGTTTGCACGGTTATGTGTGTTGCAGATCCATGTGAAACCGATGAGAGAACAACTAACTTACAAAATGATAACATCCAACTACAACACAAGCCATGTATTTGAGGCACTGAGCATCGTCCTCGACAAGCACAATATCCGGCGCGAAAGAAGAAGAGTTGGAAGACAATGACTACTGCTTAAATGTGCCTTAATTTAGCTGGAGCCATCCGAACATTGTTTCAGCCATATCGACTCATATGTAATCACAACAATGTTTCAGCTATTTTTGTGTCCGTCCAAGATATCTGCTATGGATCCCGTTAAACACAGTTGTGCGTTCAAATGGTCAAGTCTTAAATTCCTGAACAGCAAATATTTACAAATAAGAATCGCATTTTTCCCAAAAGTTCTAAACATGATATTCAAGACATCACTTCCTTGCACTAGAACACCACTCACTTCGAGTAGACATAATAAAAGAAACAATTGGAACACAGAGGAAAAACACTATCAATTCGTAAGCATCTGACGAAGGAGCTAAATGACTCACCTCCAGTAATCCGGGTCACAGAGGCACTGTCGTGCCTCTTATCCACGTAGAACGTGCCTCTCTTACCACGGGCAACTAAGCTGACACACACAAGTGCGCCACCAGTTAACACAGGACCGTCCCCTCTCGAAAGCTTAACACCGGTCCCTCTCCAAGCCAATGAGTCATGGAAGCACGACCGTGACTTCAACTATAAAAGATCCGTGACCTCACAAGTTTCAACGATGAGTCTCTCTCAGCAAATAAGTGAAAGCAAACGTTTCGAAAGAAAGGCACGACCGTGCCTTTGAGTAACATCGTAGACGTACCTCTCCGAGCGAACGTGTAAGAGAAAGCATTTGCGAACAACAGACAGAACTCTGACTCAACATAACATAGCACATGCCTCCACTAACTAGACAGACGTGACTTCACTAGCAGACTAACTAGAAATATTAGAGAACATACAACCATGACAGTGACTCATACTAACATAACACAGTGCCTCTCCGAATTTAATACCCAAAGGAAGGATAACGCCTCTACCAAACATACAACAATGCATCCAATGCCTTCACGGGCATGCCTTTCAAAATCAAAGTACCACCACAATAATTGAAACACAGAAACGCAACCGTCGATAACACAATACTCCCACAGCAAGTATCACACTGTATTACCGTCCCTAAAACAGATAACATATATTGAAACAGACAACATATATTGAAACAGACAGCAAAGTGAGAAAATCTAAAGAATCTTAAACACACTCAAGCTCTTCATAAAAACATTTCAAACACACAACCACAACCGTATATTCAATATAAAAACAACCGTGCCAAACACAGTACAAACACAAAGCAAAAGTAAAGCCCCTACCTGTCAGTGTAACGATATTGACAGAAGAACTGAAGCAGCTAGCAAACTAATAACACCAGAGCGTGCCTTGCCTATAAACAAAAACAATGCCTCCCTGAACAGACGACTGTGCGCTGCCTAGAATCACGAAAGTGCACATCTGAGTGCTCCCCTTAATACATCTCATCTTATACCAACTCGTAGCAAAAAATCATAGAGGAAAATATTCTTGAAGGCACCCAATCAAGAAAAACATAATGGAACGAAAATAAACTTAAATTTCCAAACTAGTCAACTCCATCCGGTTCAAAATAAAACCACCACAATTACAAATTCATCACTCTATGTAATATTACCCCAATTCATCACACAATCCATCTTGCCAGCACTTCCACCTGGACTACTCCTCAGAAACGTCCTCGCCATCTGAGATCAGGAAGACAGCGATGATGCAGGATGTCCCTCATCGACAGAAACCGGCGGTATAGCTCATAGCTCACATACCCTTCCTAAAGGAAAAGCAAATGAAAACATGAATATACAAAAAAACAAGTACTGTTCTAGCAACAAAGGCATAAACTAACGAAAATGAAATCTTCACTTACAGTAGCTCCATATTTCAGGTGATCAAAAGTAAGTGGCTTCCAATCCCAATAGTGATAAAGAAGTTCTGGAAAAGATGACTCCAGCTTCGAATAAGATTCGTCAATGATGGCTCCTGCTAAGTACTCCATGGAATCCCTTTCTTCGCCACCTTTGATCATAAACTTCTCTTGGATGTCGATGTGGTACCCTTCTGGAATTCTGATGAAATCTTGAAAAAGAGCATCTCTAATATTCCTGACGCCCACACTAGAGAAAGTTATACCTCTATTCTCAAGGAAATCCTTCAGGGCAGGGCACTCCGTCCTGGCCCTGCAGAAGTGATAGAGCAAAACATGATTCCGCATAGCCAGTTGCATGACGGCGACTTTTCTACGCCCGTAACAATCCTTTCGCGTGAACTCCATGCTGAGACAAACAAACTTGTGCTTCTCCTCGCGCAACCAGTCCTCGTACATGCCAATGATCTCCTCCACCTTGCCAGGCTCGTTGGTGTACCACACGTCGAGCTTCGTGTTACCATCGGCAACTATAGGATGGTACTCGGTGGTGTTCAAAAAGTCGTCCATGGCAGCGAGCAGCAAGGTGCCAATGGAGATTCCTGAGACCCTGTGACAAGGTTGGGGAGTGGCGAGGAGGGTGGGAACTGACTGATGTTCTGTGGCTACAATACGACATGAAGACCTCACAAACACGGCCAGTATTTAACCTTGGCGAGGGACGTTTGAGTTACAATGTGCATTAACGTGTGAACTAGGAATAGTGAATAGACATATGTGCTTCCGAAGCTCATAAAACCATGCACTCCGTAAAGTCACGGTTGTGCACAAATAATTGATGCCGTGGAGAAATCGAGGAGCCTCTAACTTTATTTTACGGTAACTGACACACTGAATAGTCACATCAAACAGCCGGCACATCGGTCATAAATTCCTCCTTTGAACAAAGACCACCGACGGAAGAATCCAATGAAGAAAACAAACAGCCAGCCGTACACCTTAGATCCGAAGGCCAAAACTCATCCGTGCCTCGTCTAGCTAGATTCACAACATCTGTCCCTCGATAGTCAAGGCTGGTTTCACGTGAGGCCCGGGTATGCAGGCATAAGACGCACATACGTGTCTGTCAGGCACGGGTATGCAGGCACACGACGCACATGCGTGTCTATTCCACAGGCATGGGTATCACCACAAGCACGTAGAGATACAGGCAGCAACTCGCCGGAAACACATGAATGCAGGCAACGAAGGCACGGAAACGTAGCCTCTACAGGCACGTGCTTCGGCTTGGCAAGACACGAATATGGCCTTGCAATTGACGTTCTCGAGCCATGGCTACACACCCTCTGCGTACAGACATGGAATTGCAGCTTCTCCGACGCACAAGCACGGTTTTCGAATTGGCATTCTCGAGGCACACATACAAATCCTCTGGATGCAAAAAAGAGAGGTGACAGAGGCATCGGTAAGAACACTCTGTTCGAGAGGCACGGTTGCAAACTCTCAAGAGGGACAGTCATGTGACACCGCAGACACATAGACTCGTGACGTGTATCACGTGAGGATACATCAAATACAAGCAGCGAATCAACGGGAGAAGTGAAAGAGCCACAGTTTTAAAGTATCCAGAGGCACGGGCATGTAGAAGCATAGGCACGATGAGTCATAGCCACCGCATCCCCTCACGGATAGGCGTCTAGCACCACAGGCACGTAGAGTCACAACCAGCGTGTCTCCTGAGACAAGCGAATGCAGGTACAGGACGCACGGAGCTGAAGCGTATACAGGCACGGAATTGCGGCTTTTGGCGCACAGGTACGGCTTTGGAATTGGCGTTCTCGAGGCACGGGTACAAACCACCTGGACGCACAAAAGAGTGGTGGCAGAGGCACGGTTGTGTAGTCTGAAGAGAAACTGCCGTGTGACACCACCACATAGAGACATCGCGTGTGTCACGTGAGGTACATGAATAGCGGAAAAGAAGCCACAGAAGTGAAGCCTCCACAGACACGGATGCGGGCTTCTAGAGGCACGGTCCCGAAGAACACAAAGACAGGAAACTGAAAATGTTGCCTCGTACGTTACCAGACGTGCCTCTCTTGTGCGAATGTGTAAAACACAGCAATACAAACATAAACAAACGGCGGTGAATATAAGCCAAACAAAAAACACGCTTCTCCCAAACAATACATATGCGTCCCCTCACGGACGGGCGTCTGGCACCAGAGGCACGTAGAGTCACAGCCAGCATGACGCCTGAGACACACAAATGCACATACAGGAGACACGGAATTAAAGCGTATACAGGCACAGAATTGCGGCTTATCATAGTTGTCGAGGCACGGGTACAAACCACCTGGATGCACAAAAGAGTGGTGGCAAAGGCACGGTTGTGTAGTGTCAAGAGGAACTGCCGTGTGAAACCAGCACGTTACACACATGGCGTGTGTCACGGATGTACATGCATAGACGGAAAGAAGCCACGGAAGTGAAGCCTGAACAGACACGGATGTCCGGATTCTCGAGGCACGGTCCTAAAGCACACAAAGACACGAAACTAAAATGTTGCCTCGTACGTTAGCAGACGTGCCTCTCTTGTGCGAACGTGTAAAAGACAACAATACAAACACAAACAAACGGCACTGAATATAAGCCAAACACAAAGCGCGCTTCTCCCAAACAATACATATGCGCCACTTCAACAGGTTCTCTAAATATACATGAACTCGCGCAAACGTCAACAATGAACTTGTAACATGAAAAAACATAAGAAATTATATTCACATAACATGAGACGGTACTCCATAGGTCTGAACTAAAAGTACTCATTAATTATTAAAAAAAAGAAATGAAAGTCTTCCAGGAGTCCATTCTGCTCAGACCACCGGGACCCTTCTACTCAGTTGGAGTTCTGCTCAAAAGCATCAACGGCGTCCGGGGTCGGGAAGACAACGAGGATGCATCATGTCCTTCATAGACAGAACTCGGCGGTAGAGCTCGTAGCTGACATACCCATCCTAAAATAAAAAGCAGATGAGAATGAAGATATACGTAAAGGGGAAAAAGTACTATTGTTGCAATAAAACAAAAATATGCGGGAGCTACCTGCACTTCTCTGGAGGGAATAAGACGCGATAACCTCCAGGAATATACCACTACTTAACCTTTGGGGAGAGACGAATCAGTTACCATGCGCCCATTTAATTGCTAAGGGAACGGTGAATGGACGATTGTGCTTCTGCAGCTCGTGAAACCATGCACTTCAAAAGTCACGACTGCCACGCTGTAATCGAGGAGCCTCTAGGTTAACCCTAGCACGGTATCTGGCACAATAAATACTAACAATAAATAGCCATCCCATCGGTCACCAGCACATCTTTTGACCGAGAGAACAATGCGAAGAGGCAAACGAGATGACCCTGTCGTACAAATACTACACTGGGAGTGAACAAAAATAGAAGCACGGTTCGCCAGAACAAAAGCCACACACGTGCCTCCACTTTGGTTAAAGACAAACCTCAGTAACATCAACGCACCATGTCTGCGTACCACCAGAAACATTGACAAAACAAAAGCACGTCCATGCTTCTGACATACATATAACCGTGGGCTATCATACATATTCCTGCCTGAAGCCAGCGTACATAAAAACAGTGACTCCCCTGGGTCAACGACTGCCTGAAAAAAAAATTGCAATACCAAAGTCACGAACCGTGACTCGATTTCAGATGCAAACGTGCCTCTCATTAGGAACCATCATGCCTCCCGTCAATTTGCATCCCCCGACATATCGACCATGCCTCTCCTGTTACAACGACCATGCATCTAATAACATCATCACCGGTCCTCTCCTAAAGAAACACCCAACCATATCTGATTAAACATGTGATTAAAAAAACACAGAACCATGAGCATGCTTTTCAGCATGTATAACCATGCCGCACAAAAAGTATGCGAGGGAGGATAGGCACGTAGAAGACTCCACTGGGAAGCAGCACAGCTGTACAACTACAGTGAGAGGCAGCTGGACGAGTCAAACGTCTCGCGTCCCCATAAAACCTCGGAATACACGCACACCATCCACAAACTAGCGTTCATTCCATTTCGCAGGATAAAAAATAAAACAAGAAGCACTCATTACTACTCTTGCTCTCTCAAGACTGCTTTATATTTAAATAAGCTCCGACTCCCTCAGCCACATCACAACTCACTTGCCTTCTCCGTCCCCTGCTTCTAGCCTAGGGTTCGTGCTTCTTCCCCGCACACAATCTGATTTCAAACAAGTTATTAGAGAGTTTTCATTGGATCTCTCGATTAATTTCTAAGCCGTGCTTCTCTCATAGATTGCTAGCCGTGGGTGCTTGCCATAAGCTTCCCATCACAACCCATCTAGCTTATCCGTCCGCCTACTTCTAGGGTTCGTGCTTCTTCCTCGCACACAGTCTCATTTCAAACAAGTTATTGTAGAGTTTTTATTGGGTCTCTCGATTAACTTCTAAGCCGTGCTTCTCTCGTAGATTTGCTGGCCGTGGGTACTTGCCCTAAGCTTCCCATACCCCAATCTCCGTTCGTCGACGCCCGTTCTTCTTCTCTCGCAGATAAAAAGCATATGCGTAAGCGGCATGCTCCGATCCGTATCTACGTTTTGAAAAAGATATTTAAATTATTACTATTTTATGTTTAGGTTTTTCATTTGATAGTTATTGAAGCATCAGATCCGGTACAACGACTTCATTCTCTAAAGCAATAAAAAACCATTTGAAAATTTAAACAAGTGATCTAAACTCTGTTATACTGCTTTTCTGGAAGGACTAGATTAGAAGTTTTCTGGTAAATTTGTAGTTGTTCTCTGCCTTCGTACGGATATTTTTAATACGGCTAACGTAGCTGAAGCTAGTCGTTGTCTACCTTCAATGTTGAAGCTTGTTTTAAATTGTTATGATATTCTTGTTTTCTTAACATAGTTGTTCTGAATTATTTAGGTATGATTTGCCCTACCTGCCGCCAACCAGGCGGCCCTTGCGAACCACACCCTGAAGTTCTCCAGCACTTTAAGGTTATTCTTGATGAAAATTGCTGGAGCCGCATGGTTAGTAAGCATTACTAACGTATTAGTTGCTTACAACACAGTAGAAATCGTCGCTGTTACTCATACCCCTTGCACCTACACTAGGTTCCCCTGCTGTCACTTCTTCGCACCTGTCTTGTGTTTTCATTTTCCATTAGTTTGCCTGCCCATACCTTGATTACTATAGTGCATCTTCAGTTCTAATTAAAATTAGTCAACATATGCCAAAAATCTGTAATTCTTATCAAAAATTCATATCCAATTTAAGAAAACTTTTAACATTAATAATACGCGAGTTCAAATTTATACTTACAGGTTGTTATTTGTACTTTTTTTTCCAGTATGTACCTTGTAATGTCAGAGCTTTTCTCGCTGAATACATCGACGAGAGGAAGAAAGAAGCAAGAAAATTGCGTAAAGAGCAGGTAGAGCTAGCCCTTCTTACACATGAAGGAAAGTCTTACAATGCTTTGTTTAAGCATAGGGCGAACTACACAAAGTTCTGCGGTGGTGAGTGGAACACCTTTGCGGATGATTATGAACTTCGTGCTGGAGACCACATAGAATTTGAACTACCAGACGAGGGTCTCAATCTCGAAATACAAACATATCGGGATGACAAAAGACTGCTTCCATTACCCCACGTTGATAGGTATTTAATATTACAAACTTATCTTCTTTTGCTATATTTTTATATTACAAACTTATCTTCTTTCGCTGTAATTTTATATGCATGAATCGAACTGAATAATATTAACCCCGTGTTGGATATAACATTATCTAACTTTAAAATCATTTTCTTTTTCTAGCTCTCGACGATCTTTCTTTTGACGATTTTGACCATGTTCACTGCTGTGTCTACTCTAAGGATATTGAGCTTACCTACGACCAGACACGATTCTTTCTACAACGCCTTTTCGGAGATACTTTCATCCGTTGCCATCCATTTGTCCATGTCTTGACTCCCACTAACACCAAAGACTACGTCATGGTTGGTTACAACTGTCCTTGTTAAAATACCAAATGTATTTTGCTCATATGTAATATAAACAATACTGACGTAATATTGCTTATATGTAAAATTATAAAGAACCTATTTATTCAAATCTAAAACAACAAAACTTCCATTGTTCTCTTAATATGTTGTTTTATCTGTTTACACACAAACCTGAACATGCCAGGAATTATATTACTTCCAATATGGATTTTCTTAATGTTTGTGCACTCACCGTATTCAGCCATTCTTTTATTTATTGTCCTAGTGACAAATCAACGGTTTTAATTTATATTTAATTCGATTTTCTTCTAGAAAATTCCGAGGAGCGTTGTCTCAACACTGAAGAGATGGGTGGACATGCCAACCAATGGCAGGGTGACCCTTGAAGCTCCTGATGAACCTACCCATGTCATCACTCCTTCGTCGTACTACATCTCCAAAAACGACGGCAGAATGGTAATAGAAAAGTCTTCTTTCAGAGACTTCATATCAGCAGCATCCTTCGTTGAAAAGAACGTTGTTCTAATCACTTTCAAAGAGCGCCATGACCATTCTGTGTCCATCACCATTCAGCACATTATGTAGATTCCGTCGGAACCAGCACCTAAAATGGAAGCAAACAATGTATCTCCTAGAATGTTCAACGCTCGTTTCATGATGATGCCTCCAGGAGAAAAACACTGATTACTATAAGTTTGCTAGTTAGGATGGTAGAGTAATGTAACTATTATGGACCATGTACTTGCTTGAACTATCGGAATGATCTTTTGCAACTTATGTAGCTCTTACGGACACTCAACTTGTCGTTTCAACCATCGGAATGATCCTTTGCAACAAATGCTGTTTGAACTATCGGAATGATTCATTCGAAAAAATGTAGTTCTTATCCTTTGAAAAGTTCACAATTCAAAAAACCAAAAAACAAAAAGATTCATTTTCAAAAATCAAACGAAACAAGAATAAGTTTGTGATTCAAAACCTCTAGCAATGCCATGTTATCAAACTTATTCAAACCATCTAGTGAAACATATCTCAATTAAAAACCAAACAGACTCCGTTTTCAAGTCCAAACTATATTTACTTCAACTTTTCCTAAACACACACTTGTGCACCGAATAACATAAAAACCGTGCCTCCCTAACCAAGGAAGATTATTAATTGAAAAAAACGTTTTCACAACAAAGGCACGACCATGCATCTGCTGAGTTTTCTACCGTTTACACGACTACTTTCACAGCCAAATATGAAATACGCACATATGGATCACGCAGGCAGCACGCAACGAATAAAAAAATTCAATGAACAAGACAAGTGAAAATCTTAAAAAAAACAGATAAAACAAACCCCTGTTTCCGAAATTCTACGCCTGGAACCGCCGCGTGACTAGCAACTGCTCTTTGGCAGTTTCCTTTTTTGCAGGACAAAAGAACCCTTTCACTTTTCCGACTCCATTTCATCCTCTTCCTTGAAAGTTTCTCGCCGGCCGCAGTTCACCACCGCACACCTCCAGCCATGGACGAGGGGAAACTAACAACACTCACAGAACACATCACTACCCACGGTACAACCGTGCTCGAGGTGGTGTACACCAACGACCCAAGGACCGTGGAGCGGATCATCAAAAAGTACGAAGAATGGCTAAAGGAGGAGAAGAACAAGTTCGTCGGCCTCGACCTCGAGTACACACGTAAGAGCAGTTACATACGACAAGGGATCGCCGTCATCCAACTTGCCATGCGCGAGCATGTCCTGGTATGCCACTACTGCAGATCCGAGCGCTCCCAGGCGTTAGTTGACTTCCTGCAACGGAAAGCGGTAACTTTCACTAGCGTCGACACCAGGAACGACAAGACCATGCTTGCCCGTGCATGGATCAAAATTCCAGACGAGCACCACGTCGACATCCAGAGGCTATTCTGCATCAAGGGTGGTGGAGAAAGGGACTCCATGGCCGACCTTACAGCGGCCATCATCGACCCCTCATACAAGAACATGAAGAAATCATTCCCAAAGGAGAAGCACCAGTTCTGGAAGTGGAAGCCACTTTCCCCGATACACCTTGAGTACGCGGCAAAGGACGGGTATGTTAGCTACGAGTTGTACCGTAGAATCCTAATCATCAAGAATGGGCTACGTCACCTCCACCAACAACCAATGAAAGGAAGACTCCGCCCACGTAAGAGCAATGACGAGGGATCTTCCAGCGGCTGGAAGCGCCGGAAGGGAAACAGTGGTTGGTAAATTGCGAGAAAATGGATGTCTACATTAAACTAGTAGGAACTACTATTATATAATTTAGATTGTATGAACCTATGCTGTAAATATGTTTGTTGTTGCTCAAAGATGCTCTGTGTATTGTATTACTATTTTATGTTTGAACTTTGAACACAGTGGTGTGCTCATGTACAAATGCATACTACGTTTTGCATGTCTAAATGCAATTAGTAAGTTATGTCCCAGTACTGAGCAAGCATATATTGTATCCATGATTATAGAACGAGAGATATCTCACAAGATATTGTATTATAATTTTCATACTCAACCTTTACAAGATGCATCATGCATTTACAAGAATATGTGATGATATCGTTGTAAACTTTCAGTACAATGCTTATTAAACATTGGCGTGAACAATTCATAAATATTGCAGAAGATCATTCGGTACACAGTCACAAGCGACAAGAACTTTGTTACTTTAACCACATTGAAAAAAAATCCTTGCCTCCATTTCACATCAAACACCGCTCCGTCCATTCAGAACATCCTTGCTATTGCACACAGGTTCCTCTCCGTACACCAGTTCTGCACGATGCCACAAAACTACACTACCGTGTGCAACTAACCTATGTACAAGCGTGGCTCACTAAGTGTCTACTCAATTCATGCCTGTGGTGCCACTCACCCGTGACCCTAGAGACTTCACACATGTGCATCCACAACCGAGCCCCTCTAACCAGATATTCGGACCGATGCCTCTACTGTCGTACATCCGTGCCTCTAGAAACTTGACAGCAGCAAGAGGGTTCAAAACCGTGCCTCCACACAACCGTGCTTGTACAGACTTCACTTCCATGCCTCTGTTTGCTTGATCAACGTGCCTCACATGAAACCCACAGTAACTCTACGTGCTCCGCACGCGTGATCGCCAATGCAATTTTGGTGCTGCACAGACGCGTCTCTCAGTATACCCGTACCTCCACACAACCGTGCTTGTACTGACTATAATTCCATGCCTCCGTTTTGCTCAATCCACGTGCCTCACATAAAACCAACAGTAACTCTATGTGCCACACACACACGTGCCTCTCGCATGAAACCCATAGTATCTCGCCCGTACAACTTTGGCGTTGCACACACGTACCTCTCAGTATACCCGTGCCTCCTCATGACCGTGCCTACACTGACTTCAATCCCGTGCCTTCATTTTCTTAATCCACGTGCCTCACATAAAAGAGATGCACAGCCGTGCCTCAGAGTAAACAACACACGTGCCTCTACTGTATTGATAACTATGACCCCAATTAAATAACATCCGTCGAAAAAAACATCTTTAAAAGAGATGCACAGCCATACCTCTTCTACAAACATACAACAACAATGAACACTTTGGTTCATATCGTTTCATATATCTAGATAACATTAAACCGTAGCATAAATTTTTAAACAAAATCCATTTATGTTCAAAGGCTATAACTAACATCACTGCGGCAGAAGATTGAAGATAACAACAAGCCTCCCATCACGCTCTTTGAAAGTTATCAGCACCAAGCTGTTTACTTCAATAGACGATGCCTGGAGAAAATCACTGAAACCTTCCTGTTTGAACACCATTCTACTACCCAAGCCAATGAAATAGGAGCAAGGAGTGCTCACATATATATCATCATCACCGGATTCCAAAGTAACTTCAAGGGTTAAAACGCCAGTCCTAGGAAAAGTCACAAACTCCTTCAAACTCCTCACAACAATATCAGGAATAACGTGACAAAAAACATCAAGCTATCAGAAATAGAACAAAAATTCAAAACTACAAATAGAAGAGATAATAAAAATAAATAAATAAACAGAAACAAAGAAAAAACAGTGGAAAAAAATCTGACCATGTGATGACCATTAACATTCATGGAATCAATCCTGTGAACAAAAGGACAACAGGGTATGTAGTCATCATCAAAGAGTTGACACCTCATGAAATACATCTGTTGATAATTAAGAAAAACACCACGGGTGTAATAACAACTCCCAACAAGTTCCATCTCGGAGTGGCTCAAACCATCAAGAGCTACAAAATATAATTACACAGGCTCAAGGGAACAGAAAAATCATCATGTGCAATAAAACAAGCTAAAAACTTCCTTAAAAATAAACCTTACCAACAGACGGTAAAGGAGACAACGCATCTCCACGACCAACACGATAAAAATCAATACCAATCCACGTTCCATAATGTTCAAGCCTAATGGTCATTATATCACGAGGACGAACACCATAATCACTGACCAATCGTTCCCAGGAAGGACCATGGAATTTGCTCCTCACCCGACCATGACTAAACAGAACACCATACAAATAACCCTCATTGCACTGAAGAGCAAGATCAGTATCTTCATCACCCCTCCTTATGGCTAAAGCCCTACACTCCTCGATGTAACGAGCAAGATGAGCTCTAACACTGCACGGAACATACTGCACAACAAATCAAAACAAGGATCATAATCAAAACCTAAACAGCATGAGGCAGCACCAAAAGAAATAAGCGTGTGTGCCAAAAATGGAACAATTATAAAATGATATTCTTACAACACGCCTCCAACAACGCCGATCCAGGACCACACTGAACCCATCTACAGAAGAATCAACAGAAGAACATGGGCCACCAGGCATACGGCAAAAAGGACAAGCCATAACTGCAAGGAACACAATGATTATCAAGAACTAATCCCACAAAACCCAGTTGAAACTTGACATCTGATAGTGTTGGTAGTCCCCACCCGTAACTACCCCATAAATCTCCATATTCCGGAAATATAATGGGAACAAAAAGAGAAATGAGAAAGGGAAACAGGGAACCCACGAAGGCAACCGGTAGGGAACGACGATATCGCGAACGGGGAAGCGCGGTTGACGCTAAAGAAGGACCGCCGTAAGAGCAGGCAACAAGCACGGCGGCCGGGACAGGGGCCGCCGTAACCACGCGACAAGAGCGGCGGCCGCGACGGGCGGAGACGACGGCAAAGAAAGAACAGTGCTTCACGACGGTTCGCCCACACCAGAGAGAAACAGATCTCAAAACAGATCAAAAGGTTTTATAAAACATTAAAAGTATAAGGACTAAAGTGAAAAAAGGAAAAACCAGAAAGGGAAACCGGAAACCGGAAATCACGGGAGACGCCATGCGCGCGACAAGTGTCGCGCGCGGAGCACCTCGGAAAAGTCTCACGACCGCTCCGCGCGTGACACTTGGCGCGCGGGGAGCGCTCCCCGACTAATCGTTGCGGCGAGCGCTCCTCAATTAGTGATTTCGGCGTTTTTAGCCTATTTTTACCTGTTGGGCCATATAGATAGAGATATATAAAAAATAAAAAAAGATAATCGGGCCGTGCTGTGTCGGCCCGTGTGCTCAGCCTAGCAGCCCAAGCATGGCCCAGGGCGTGCCGGGCCGGGCCCGTTTAGCCGGTGCCATGCCTGGCCCATGGCGGGCCGTGCCGGGTGTGCTCGCGGGCCGGCCTGGTTGGCCCGGCCCATTTGGCGTGGGGTTTGTGAGCCGGTGTTGTGGCCGAGCGGGGACCATCTGTAAGGGCCGAAAACCCTGAATTCATGTGTCAGTTTCTCTCTTGGCTTCTGCAGTTTCTTCTACCTCTCCCCTCCCCCCTCCCCTGCAATCTCTCCTCTCCTCTCCCCCAGATCCCTCTCTGTCTCTCTCTCTTTGGATTGAAAAGAAGAGAGATTGGGTCGTGACACTCCACCTCCATCGATCCCCTCGAGACCATGGATCCCAACTGGCGGCCCACCCAAGGGTGTGGCCCCGCCGCCGCCGCCCCCGCCGCTGCCGCTGACCCGCCCCCCGCCGGAGGCGACTGGCGCGCCCAGCTCCAGCCCGAGGCGCGCGGCAGGATCGTCGATAAGATGTACGTGTGTATGTAGGGACTCACTCTAATTCATTGATTGATTTGATCTGATTTCCCCTTCGTCTACTCTTTCGGTTTCCCGCAAAGAAAAAAAGAGGACTTTTTTTCATCGATCCATCTGACGAGCCGCTTCGATCTAAACTTCCAGTTTCGTGCATACTGATTCGTAGCGGCACCGGCAGATTCGCCCGTCGTCGATCTAGCTCTCAGTTTCTATTTTGATTCTGTATATATATATAGTCAAAATCCCGTCTGATTTGAATCCTACTTATCACTCCATTAACTCTGAACAGTTTTAACACAAATTTGCCATGGCACAGCGTCTGATCACCTAGGGCAAACCATTCTATTCGTACTATTTCTTCACATTGTGCATTGTGCGTGTAGAATGGACACTCTGAAGAATCATCTGCCAGTATCTGTGTCTCTGGCGCCAGAGGCACTGAGCGAACTTAAAAAAATCGCTGCGCGGTTCGAAGAAAAGGTCTATACCGAAGCAACCAGTCAGGTAATTTAACGTATCCTCGACCGTGCGAAAAGTGCTAATCACACAAGAACTGTTGGTTGTGAGCCACTATCAGTAATTTGGTATACAACTTTACATCGTTTTCTTTTTGTATTACTCAGTATGATTATTTGCGGAAGATTTCTGTGAAGTTGCTCTCCATGGAGACGCAGAGACAGCAGGCTGCTGGAAATGCTCAGCTGATTCCAAATCAAAACAACCCTGGTAACGTACCATATACACTAAACTGTGCTGCACAATTTATCATCTTCGCTTGGATGTCAATATATTTTATTGCATCAGGTGCTGAGATTATGTGCTTTATTGCATCAAGTGCTGAGATTATGTGCTTTATTGCATCAAGTGCTGAGATTATGTGCTTTATTGCATTAAATCACCCTCCACCCTCTTCAGCATAATGTATAAGCTTTTTGCATCCAGCTTGTGTCATGTGTACGTAGTTATTGAACTTGGAGCGACACAGTAAGTGCCTCAGTTCAACCTATTGGTTCAATATAATATTATAGCATGGTTTTTCTGTTAGTATGGTAGAAGCAATGTTAAGTACGAAGATAGCAAATGAACAGACTAGTTATTTGACTGGGGTAATCCGCCTTCCTACCTTAAAATGGTCAGATTCCTCGCACATACAGAATATTTTATTGACCCCTGGTACATCGCCGGATTGGGTTGTTCAACCGGGTTTTCACCGGTTCACAGCAGCGATCTTCAGCTCTTTGTAGAATTATGTTTATTCCCTCCTTGCTACCTTTAGAAGGTAGATCAGTTGGTTAGCTGTCAGCTGTATTTACGTTGACTCTCATATTAATAAAGATATGCAAACACTTGTTTGCATGCTCTTTAAAACAAATCAGGTTGCCAGTCCTTTAATTGCTCCGGTACATTTATTTTTCTCATTGAAAATGCAGAACGCCTTCATTTGGTCTGTAATATGCTGCTTTCAACACTTTGTGTGCCTTTTACAGTTCCACAGGAAGTATTGTTCACAAGATACTTTATTAACACACATATGGTACCTTTTCTGCAACAGCCCCTGGACTCCATCCACAAGGCAGTAATCAAGCACAGACATCAGCAGTTCCCTTGATGTCTCAGCAACAGGCCCGGCAGCCAAATGCTTCTACATCTGTACAAGCTTCTTCACTCACTAATATCAGACAGAACTTGCCAGGTGTCAACCAAACATCAACGATGCAGACTGCGTCTGTCATTCCACAAAACACAATGAATAATGACTTGGCGCAAGGCACTTCACAAGATGTTTATGCTGCACAAAGGCAAATGGCAGGCAGGCAGCAACAGCAACAATCTCAGCAATTAATTTATCACCAGCATCAACAGCCTTCTCTGCAGAGTCAGCAGCCCAATATTCCTTTACAACAGCAGCAACAACAGTTGATGGGACAACAGCCAAATTTACAACAAAATCAGCTAATTGGTCAACAGAATGGTGCTGTGATGATGCAGCAGCAACAGAGGCTAGCAGTTCAGTCAAATAATCTTTTGAATGTGCAGCAAACACATCAGATGTTGAACCAGCAGTATATACCTTTGTATCAGCCACAACAATTGGGCTCTCAGGCAAACATGTCGAGTCTACAGCAGCATCAACAAAATCAACAGCAGCAGCAACTTTTTGGAACTGTGCCTAATGTCTCAAGCATGCAGTGGATGCATATGCAACAAAGAAAAGCTCAGCAACCACAGCAACAACATGCTCAGCAGCCACCAATGGGTTTGATGCAACCTCAGTTTCAACACAACCAACTTCAACAATTGCAAC
Organism: Triticum aestivum; assembly: GCF_018294505.1. Lineage (NCBI taxonomy): Eukaryota > Viridiplantae > Streptophyta > Magnoliopsida > Poales > Poaceae > Triticum > Triticum aestivum. The sequence goes on from NC_057796.1 coordinate 475,563,708, forward strand.
ATCTTATGCCACAGTTCCAGTCTCAGCCTAACCAACTACAAGAGCAATTAAGGATGCAGCAGCAATCCTCCATGCAGCAAAGACTTCAAACTTCAGGAGCCATGCTCTTGCAACAAAATAACATGGATCAGCAAAACCAGTTTATTCAGGCACAGAGGGGCCTTCAAGAAGTTTCCTCTAGTAGTAAGTTTTCACTTTTCACATATACTTTTTTTGTAGATCCATCATATGCTCTTATTGTTCTCATCTTCTATTTCTCCATGTTCTTATGTCAATCTTCCTGTTGTCACCTTACATTCCTTGTGCGGTTTAAACTAGCTTAACAATCTGGCCTCTCATTATTTTTGCCCTACTTACATAGAAAAGTTTAGGGAAAATTGTGTGTTGTCCATCAGGACCCCCACACCCTTACTTATCGTGCTAACAATTACGCTGGACTATAATACAAGGTCCGTATGAGACTACAACCGGAATTTTTGGATCCTAACTCTTATTTAACCCTTAGGGCACTCCCGGTGCATTGTATCTTGCGTTGTATCATATGCATTAAATGTGTGTAGATATAACTCTTCCAATGGCTTATATCTTAGTGTTATATCTAATGGAGCTGCCATTTAATATGTTTTGTGGGAGGAAAAAAAAATATTTTTGGTTACCCGATAAGAGTTGTATTTTCATAAGATACAACAATATCTCTCTTTTTCCTCACTAACTAGGCTACTTCAACAGTATTTGGACTTCTGCACAGATGGCATGTTTTAGATACAATCGGCATTATTGCACTGGGTTTGCCCTAAGTACGACTCAAAGCAGTTTATGAAATTAATGTGATGCTACATGAACTAGCTTGAATGTTCTTTGAAACTTCTTTGAAGATGACAACCAGATTCATAATTCAGATGCAATTATATGATTTTTGACAAGTGAAATGCGCCACAGGTCCTAGAACTATCGAGTGGTGTGAAGTTAGTCCTAAGGCTTCAAAACTGCATTTCAATCTTTTTTGTGCCTGAACTACGGTGGATAGATGGACAGCTTGAAGATGGAATTATATTGCGATGTTTAGTGATCCAGTACTCTGTAATCATATGTTGACTAAACTGACCCTATTGATCTTCAGTGACTTCTGTTCAGCACATTGGTTTTTCTTATTTGTTGGAATTTTGCTGGAAAAATGCTACTGTGCGATAATCATATTGACTAAGCTGACCATATTGATCTTCTGTAATTGTTTGATTTGGTTCACAAGTTCTCCAATTGCCACTGCATTCCATCCTACGATGTTTTTCTTTTCTTTTCGAAAAGGAGGTTAAACCCCCGGCCTCTGCATCAATGCCTACGATGTACTTGTAGCTTGTTATTTGTTGGCTTTGTTCATTTTATCCTGATACTCTTTGCCAACCTTGCTTTTTATGCAGCATCTGCGGACTCTACTGCTCAAACAGGCCATGCAAGTGCAGGTGATTGGCAAGAGGAGATACATCAAATGGTAAGACATGATACTGATATCATCCTTTTTGGCACTCCCTTTCTTGGCACTTCCTAAAATTCGTAGACAGTGGCCCCTAGAACAAAGGTGTTGAGATTGCCCTGATCTAGATTGTTAGAAGATGAAACTACACACCATGTTGGATGTTGGGGCCTTTTACTTTTGCACTTCATGTTGTCTATCTCTTTTTCTTTTGGTCTGTGTTCCAAGAAATTCCTCTTTTGGAATTTCATACAGCAAGTGTGTAGATGCACTACATTCTGGCATTCCACTTATAAGATATATATTATATGTATACGGAATTCTGTATGAATGCGGAGTATGGAGCATACAACCATACAGTGTATCTAGATGTAGTAAAGTCTCAAGGCAGATAGCAATCTTTATTAAAGCTATTTTATTTAATGGGCATCAAAGTTTCTTATTTTCTTCTAGATTTATGTGCTGCTAAAAGCTACTTGAAATATCTTTCATTGCCATATTTTCTGACTTGATGACAAACCATGGTCTATTAGCTGTTCTCTTTTCATCTCTATATTGCTTCTGCACCAAATTAATGTGTATGTGGTCTTTGTTGTCGACAGATTAAGAGGTTAAAGGACCAATACTTTGCAGAACTCAGTGAATTATTCAATAAGGTGTGTGTGAAGCTACAGCATGTTGACAGCATTATTCCACCTCAAATATCATCTGAGCAGTATGATAGAATGAAGAGCTTTAAAATAATGTTGGAGCGCATATTACAAATGATGCAAATTGGTAAAAGTAGTGTCCAACCTGCTATGAGGGACAAAGTTCCTCGATATGAGAAACAGATTATCAGTATCTTGAACTCACAAAGGAAGCCAGTGCAGCCACAAATACAACAACAATTCCAGCCACCTCCAGGTCAAGCTCCTAATTCTAGCATTTCACAGCAGCTACAACCTTCCCAAAATTTGCAGTAGCATGATAGTCATACTAATACTCAAAGTTTGTTAAGTATGAGCACCAGATTACAGTCCTCTAGTGTAGCTGGTATCCAGCATGTACCTGTGCCTCGAACAATCCTTGTAGTTTAAACTAGCTTATCACACTACTGCAGCAATGCCTACCAGTGGCGGTTGCAATAAGGCTACCAGTGGTGGGTAGGGCACCTCGCCATGGTATCCTGACACTGGTAATATGTTACCTGTGGCGGGCGTCATTTCTCACCCATGGTTGGCAACCTATTACCAGTGGGGGCTGGCCTATTCACACTTGTATGTGGCACACTAGTGGCGGCACGTTCCCCCACCCGCCACCGGTAACCTCCCCCTAGGTGAAAAATGAACGCTGCCACGGCAACGTAAAGCACTACCATGTCAGATTTTTTTGCTGTCGTGGCAGCGTTTTTGCACATTACATTATATATGCATCGCATTACATAGATAAATTGATTTATCACGTTATACATGCATCCAACTACCTAGGAACTATACTAGAACTAATTAGAGTAGGAACTAGGAACTACGTCTTGTAACTATACTGGGAGGTATATACTAGAACTAATCAGAATTGCATAACTAAGAACTATATCTTTTAACTATACTAGAACTAATTAATGAGTTGAATTTAAGATTTGCGTCATGAGAATCAAATCCCTAGGCCTCGAGATTGAATTTCTGATCAACAGGGAGAAGAGGGAGAGAGCTTACTGTGGTGGCTGAGGCAGACGCACCCGGCGACCAAGTTGGGCAGGACCGTGCGGCGGTGAGGGTGGTCCGGGCACGTGTGACTGGCGAGGGTGACGACCGTGCAAGCAAGGCGAGGGCGATGGGCAGCTAGGGATTTGGGCAAAGGAAGAAGGGGAATTTGGCCAGGTCCCTGTGTGGCCTAGGGTTAAGTGGAATGAACTTACCGGAGGTGTTGTGGGGGTTGATTTAATTATAAAGTAATTAAGTGGAGTGAACTTACCGATGGTTGAAGGGTCTAACAGTTCGGGTAATAGTAGACAGGACCAGCCAATGGTTGTTTTCTAAGTCCCACAACCAATATTGTTTTTGCAATTTCCCATACAATATCATAAAACCATAAAACGCCAAAACCCAAAATACCCTAAACCCCTAAAAATGACAATAAATACCTAAAAATGTACCAGTGGTGGGTGGCAAGAGAGCCCGCAATTGATTTGTAAAGTATCAGTGGCGGTCGTCATATTTTAACCGCCACCCGTAGTTTGAGCTCAGATATTAGCCCATGGCTAATTTGGGCCAATCTGGGCGGGTGGGTAGCATAGACCGCCACTCGTAACTCAATTACCAGTGGTGGGAGGGCCAACACACTCACCACTGGTATGTTTGGCCCATGGCTAATCTGGGACCATAATACTAGTGGCGGGTGCGAAGTGATGCAATTAAGCAGTATTGTCGATTTGGCCTCATTATTTTGGACATGGCTAGCTAGCGCCCGTGCATTCATTGGGGCTGACGAGCAGTTGCCCATATACGGAAAGTCGGTCTGTCACTTTCCCAAAAAAGCAAAACTAGTGTCCCCCACCACGTGATTCCAAAGCTAGCCGAATCCAGAAGGGAAAGTACTCGACGTCTTCACCTTACAAGGAAATCAACTACGATCCTATCCCACATGCATTTATTTGGGTTTCAAAAAATTTAAAAAGCTATAATTTTTGGTTCTACGTCGGAACTCAGATCTGTTTTCACTGTTGGGTTTCTCGTGACGAGTTTTTCAAAACTAGATCCCATATGGGTAGGTTTGGACAAACTTTTTTCATGGGCAACTTTGGGTGGTATTGAGGCAACTTTAGTGCTATAGGAAGCAACTTCTTTTTTCCCAGTATGATTGCCTAACAACAAAAAATCCTATGGAGGCAACTTTAATGCTATAGAAAAGTAATTTCTTCTTAGTTTGTCTAGCATGAATGCCTACAATAGAAAGTCCTTATATTGTTAGCTACCATTACTATCAAGTTAACTAGATTCACCATCAAGTTACCTACCATAACTAGCAATAGAAGACAACAAAGCATCAACTGTAGACGACTTCGGAATATTATAGGCAATTTAGAAACAACGACATATGAGGAAGGACCGTAGGCAACTTAAAAGCACCGGTGAGCAAAGGAGAATGTCGGGCAAAATTAACTAGAACACAACATTTGGTGAAGCTGGCTATTTTTAGCACTAAAGTTGCCTCTAGTAGAACGAAAAATGGTTAGGAAGGTTATGTGTTGTTATCTACCTCTCGAAGTTGTTCACTATTAGTAGTGAGTGGCTTATTGTTGCCGATCATAACTAGCAATGGCAGACAATAGAGCATCGACGACAAGCGACTTCATTGTATTATAGGCAATTTAGAAATAACGACATACAAGCATGAATGGTAGGCAACTTAGAAGTAGCGGTGAGCAAGTTAGGAGAATGTTACACAAAATTAACTAGGACATCAAATGTAGTGAAGTTGCCTATTTTGGTGAACTAACTAAAGTTGCCTCTAGTAGAAGGAAAGTTGCTTATGAAGGTGATGTGGTGTTACCTACCTCTTTTTTAAAAGTTGTTCGTTATTACTAATTAGTCGCTTATAGTTACTAATTAGTTGCTTCTAATAGAGTGAGTTTCTTCTGTTTAGCACTACAATTGCCTCATCTAACATCAAAGTTGCTTTTGAAAAGCAAATCGAAACATATCCATATGGGTTCACGTTTTGAAGAGCTAGTCGTGACCTGGCTAGCGCCCACGCTTTTTGTAGTGTTGGCGGGCACACAATCCCCCCCCCACCTCGAAATGGAAAGCACAAGGCTCTCATACAATCCGTCCCCCACTTAGTTTCCAAATTTAGAGTCATGATAGGCAACTTAGATCCCACATTTTTTTTTCTGATGTTGTAGCCAACTTATATCCCTTGATGGACGACTTCCATAGTATTGTAGGAAATTGAGGATCACCTGTAGGGAACTTCGTAGCGACGTAGGCAACTAGGTTTTTGAGGTCGACAACTTAGGAGCCATCTTAGGCAACTTTCCACTCTATGGTAAGCAACTTCCATAGTATGGTAGGCAACCAAACTATCAACAACTTTGTTTTTGATATATGCAATGTAGCAACCATGTTAACCACTTATAACACTACTGCACACAACTAATTAGAAGGCTACTAGGTGAATTCACTAATACACACAGTGCAATTAAGTTGCTTATTTGTAGCGCCAAGGTTGCCCAATGTAGCATCAAAGTTGCTCTAAGAAAAGTTCGTCAAAATATACCCATATGGGATCTAGTTTTGAAGAACTCGTCGCGAGAAACCCAACGGTGAATATGAATCTGAATACCGATACTCTAATCAAAAGCTATGACTTTTTAAATTTTATAAAACCCAAATAAATGCACGTACTTTTCCTTTCTTGATTGATGTGTGCAAAATAGGGCGCGTTCGAAGGGATGAGGACCAGATACTTTCCCTTTTTGTAGTGTAATGATGACACGGGATGCCAATTACCCTTTATAGCAGGTCTGCTCGGATGCACCCCGTGCCGTGTGAGTTTTTTGTCGTATACTACGTGCGCTCAGGAAGCCCAATTAGTGCAGCTGCACTAAGAAGCATTTGGGCATTATTTTTACCTTACATAGAAAAGTTTAGGGGAAAATGTGTGTTGTCCATCAGGACCCCCACGCCCTTACTTATCGTGCTAACAGTTACGTTGGACTATAATACAAGGTCCTTGTTAGACTACAACCTGGACTTTTGGATCCCAACTCTTATTAAACCCTTAGGGCACTCCCGGTGCATTGTATCTTGTGTTTTATCATATGCACTAAATACGTGTTTAGATACAACTCTTCCAGTGGCTAATATCTTATTGTTGTATCTAAATGAGCTGCCACTTAATATGTTCTGTGAGGGAAAAAGAATAATTATCTTGGGTTACCTGATAATGGTTGTATCTTGGTAATATACATTCTCTCTCCTTTTCCTCACTAACTAGGCTTCAACAATGGTATTTGGACTTTTGCTTAGGTGGGATGTTTTAGATACAACTGGCATCATTGCACTGGGTTTTCCCTAAGTACGACTCAAATAGTTTACATGAACTAGCTTGAAAATATTTGAAACTTTTTTGGAGATGACAACCAGATTCATTTCAGATGCAATTATATGTTTTCTGACGAGTGAAATGCACCATAGGTCCTAGAACTATCGAGGGGGTGGCAAGTTAGTCCTAAAGCATTAAAACTGCATTTCACACTTTTTGTTACCTGAATTACGATGGATAGAAGGACAGCTCGAAGATTGAATTATATATTGTGATGTTTAGTGATCAAGTACTGTGTAATAATCATTTTGACTAAACTGACCCTATTGATCTCTGACTTTTGTTCACCACAATGGGTTTTCTTATTTGTTGGATTTTTTTCTGGAAAAATGCTACTGTGCAATAATCATGATGACTAAGCTGTCCATATTGATCTTCTGTGATTGTCTTATTTGGTTCACAAGTTTTCCAATTGCCCCTGCTTGTAGCTTGTTATTTGTTGGTTGTTCATTGTATCCTGATACTCATTGACAACCTTCTTCTCCATGTGACATCTGTGGATTCTACTGCTCAAACAGGCCATGCAGGTGCAGGTGATTGGCAAGAGGAGATCTATCAAATGGTAAGACATGATACTGATATCATCCTTTTTGACACTCCCTTCCTTGGAACTTCCTAAAATTCGTAGACAGTGGCCCCTAGAACAAAGATGTTGAGATTGCCCTGATCTAGATTGTTAGAAGATGAAACTACACACCATGTTGGATGTTGGGGCCTTTTACTTTTGCACTTCATGTTGTCTATCTCTTTTTCTTTTGGTACGTGTTCCTAGAAATTTCTCTTTTGGAATTTCATACAGCAAGTGTGTAAATGCACTAAATTCTGGCAGTCTTTATAAGATATATATTACATGTATGCGGAATTCTGTATGAATGTGGAGTATGGAGCATATAACCATACAATGTATCTGGATGTTGTAAAGTCTCAAGGCAGTTAGCAATCTTTATTAAAGCTTTTTTTTTATGGGCATCATAGTTTCTTATTTACTTCTAGATCTGTATGCTGCTAAAAGCTACCCCCTCTGTAAGCTAATATAAGAGCATTTAGATCTAAACGCTCTTATATTAGTTTACAGAGGGAATACTTGAAATATCTTGCCAATGCCATATTTTCTGACTTAATGACAAACCATGGTCTATTAGCTGTTCTGTTTTCATCTCTATATTGCTTCTGCACCAAATTAATGTGTATGTGGTCTTTGTTGTCGACAGATTAAGAGGTTAAAGGACCAATATTTTGCAGAACTCAGTGAATTATTCAATAAGATGGGTGTGAAGCTACAGCATGTTGACAGCATTATTCCACCTCAAATATCATCTGAGCAGTATGATAAAATGAAGAGCTTTAAAATAATGTTGGAGCGCATATTACAAATGCTGCAAATTGGTAAAAGTAGTGTCCAACCTTCTATGAGGGACAACGTTCCTCGATATGAGAAACAGATTATCAGTATCTTGAATTCACAAAGGAAGCCAGTGCAGCCACAAATACACCAACAGTTCCAGCCTCCTGCAGGTCAAGCTCCTAATTCTAGCATTTCGCAGCAGCTACAACCTTCCCTAAATTTGCAGCAGCATGATAATCCTACTAATGCTCAAGCAAGTTTGTTAAGTATGAGCACCGGATGACAGTCCTCTAGTGCAGCTGGTATCCAGCATGTACCTGTGCCTCGAACAATCCTTGTGTGTAGTTTAAACTAGCTTATCGCACTACTGCAGGAATGCCTACCAGTAGCAGCTGCAATAAGGCTACTAGTGGTGGGCAGGGCACCCTGCCACGGTAACCTGACACTGGTAATATGTTACCAGTGACGGGTGCCATTTCTCACCCATGGCTGGTAACCTGTTACCAGGGGCGTGCTGGCCTACTCACCCGCCATTGTTACGCGGCACCATACCTGGCCATGGGATACCCGGCCCGGCCGGCCCAACCTGACCCGGCCAAAAAAGCCCGACCCAGTCTGGTCTTGCCCATGGGCCAGGCCTGTGCCTGAAATCTAAGCCAAAGGCCGGGCCGGGCTTGGGATTGGCATATTTGCATTTTAGGGAAGAGGCTTGACCTGAGGCCTGATGGGCTTTTCCTCTGATGGGCCGTGCTTGGGCCTGAAATCTAGGCCCGATGGCCGGGCCAGGCCTGGGCCCAGGCTTTCTGCTTCGGGTTTTGTTAGGCCCGCCCCGGCCCGACGGACGGCCAGGTATACGCGGCACACTACTGATATCATCCTTTTTGCACTCCCTTTGTTGGAACTTCCTAAAATTCGTAAACAGTGCCCCTAGAACAAAGATGTTGAGATTGCCCTGATCTAGATTGTTAGAAGATGAAACAACATGCCATGTTGGATGTTGGATCCTTTACTTTTGCACTTCATGTTGCCCATCTCTTTCTTTTTGGTATGTGTTCCAACAAATTCCTCTTCTGGAATTGGAACCGAAATTTCATATTAACATGTGTGTAGATGCACAACATTCTGGCATTCTTCTTGTAAGATATATTATATGTATGCGGAATTCTGTATGAATGCGGATTATGTAGCATACAACCATACAGAATATCTAGATGTAGTATAAAGCCTCAAGGCAGTTTAGCAATATTTATTAGAGCGATTTTATTTTAAGGATATTATAGTTTCTTATTTTGTTTTATATTTGTATTGTATGATTCTAAAAGCTACTTCAAACATCTTGCGGGTGCCATATTTGATTCTATTAGCTGTTGTATTTTCATCTCTATCTAGCTGTGCACCAAATTTATGTGCATGTGGTCTCTTGTTGTTTCACAGGTTAAGAGCCTGAAGGATCAATACTTTGCAGAACTCAGTGAACTGTTCAATAAATTATCTGTGAAGCTACAGCATGTTGACAACATTATACCACCTCAAAATCCATCTGAAAAGTACTCCCTCCGTTTTTATTTACTCTGCATATTAGAGTTGACTGAAGTCAAACTTCGTAAAGTTTGACCAAGTTTATAGAAAACAACATAAACATTTACCATAACAAATCTATATGATGTGAAAGTACATTAGATAAAGTACATTCAATAATGAATCTAATGATATTGGGTTGTTATTGTATATGTTAATATTTTTATTTATAAACTTAGTCAAAGTTTACAAAGCTTGACTTTGACCAAAACTAATACGCGAACTAAATTAAAACAGAGGGAGTATGACAGAATGAAGAGCTTTAAAATAATGTTGGACCGTATATTACAAATGCTGCTAATTAGAAAGAGTACTATCCAACCTGCTATGTGGGACAAAGTTCCTCAATACGAGAAACAAATTATCAGTATCTTGAGTTCACAAAGGAAGTAGTGCAGAAAAAAAAAGGAAGCTAGTGCAGCCACAAATACAGCAACAGTTCCAGTCACCTTCAGGACAAGCTCCTAATTCTAGCATTTTGCAGCAGAAACAGGCTTCCCAAAATTTGCAGCAGCATGATAGGCATACTAATACTCAAGCAAGTACCTGATTACAGTCCTCTAGTGCAGATGGTATCCAGCATGTACCTGCGCCTCCAACAACAAACTTCAGTGGCCCCAAGCAGCAAAATGGTGCAAGCATATAGCATCAGATTCGCTCTAATTTGGAGGCAATTTCAATTCTTTGCAACATGGTTCGTCGAGTGGCGCATTACAATAGGGAAGCACCGGGCCGATGCAGACAATGAATACACAACTGCAGACAAGTAGTGGCATGTTATATCACAACCCAATGAGTACACCAACCTAATGGTAACTCCATGCAAGAAAATGCAAGTTCATTACAGCAGCTGAAGCAGCAACAGCAGGATCATCATGTGATGCAGTGTCAGCAAACAAAGCATCAGATGTTTCAACAGTACCAGCAAAAGCAACAAATGCTTCAACAGCAGCTCCCAGTACAGCAACAATTATAGAAACAACAAGTACAGATGCAGCTTCCACAGCTTCATGCTGGAGATGATGTTAATGAGTTAAAGGTTAGACAAGGAACTGCAATGAAACCTGGAGTTTATCAACAGCACTTGGGCCAATGCAGTAACTATTATCATCATCACAGTTGAAACAGAGTGGTGCTTTCCCAATTTTGTCACCACAAAACTTCCAAGCATCATCCCCACAAATTTCGCAGCATTCTCCTCAAGTTGATCAGCACAAATTTCGGCTGTTTCAAGTACTACTATACGATGCAAAACAATTCTTTAACTGCATGGTGCACACTCATGAGTATCCTTGGATCCTGATGTAACTATCAAGTCCCTCGCCTTGTGATATCCTTCTGCAATGAGAATCCAACCAGGCCAATCCTTTTTTACCTTAACATATATGGTATGCGCTGTACTCTAGTGGTTTTTTTTGTTAATTTTGTATCATCCCCTGGCAGAACGATTGCAAGTGCTTAGTTACAAACTTCTTCTGTCGGTCCCTTTGGCAGAAATATATGGTCAGTGTTTGCTTTGCAAAGATAAAGATGCTGCTCGTCTGGCTTGCTTGAAGTCTTTTCCGCTTGCTGTTGGAGCATGGACACAGCAGGGTGGAGGCAACTCGCACCAGATCGTGGATGTGGAGGGAGGCGGTGATTGACAGTTGAGAAGGTGGACGGGGTGGACGCTCGCTGCAGCCGAAGGAGCGCGCCATGGGTGCAGGTGGAGGATCAAGGCTATCACCAGGAACTACCAATTACAGACAGCAGTGTGGCACGATTTGGAAGAGGTAAACAAACATCTAGGGGTCCTCTGTTTCTTCCAAAGCAGAGGAAGAAACGATGGGTCTGATCCCACACTCGGCAACAGTGGGACCCGTTCATTGGTCGTTGTTTGCCACTGGTGTGGAATCAGTAGTAGTAATACTAATTTACTTGCTGCTGAAAAACTGACTGTCCATTTGGAAGGGTACCAGCCACATACGAAAGCATGTCCTTCAGTTCCTACTTTACAATGCTCACGGTGACACGCATCTGAGATTCTGAATGTGCAACATCCAAGACATGGTGCCACGCCTTGAAGAATCAGCTTTCTAACCACACAGCATGCTTTCTAAAGGGCACCGCTAGGCATCAGACTACTACCGATGGTTTGCTTCCTGTCAGACCGGTTGCTAGCGATTAGGTACATTCCAGTCGTCTGACCTATAAATGCTTGATTTGTCGATAACTACTTCCGTGAAATCTGCTGCTTCCTAATTGTTGTCCCCACAATCTGTGATTTGTTTCCTAGAACTGCTTCCTGGCTTCAAATTCCATTATTTGCGGATATAATTTCGGAAAAATATGGTTATTTTTCCCAAGTAAATTCTGCTATTAATTATGAAATTTATAAGATGTGTTTCCTTACTTATGGTAGCATGGCTTTAATACCAATCTTCCATGCTAACGGAAGCATCGTTTTCTCGTGATTTATACTTGCTTCCGTCTACCAATGATGACATAAACTTGCTATAAATGTATATGAAGCTGTACTTAAGTGGTGATTTGCTTTACTTCAAAAACACCAACATCATATTTCCATCAATTGGAAAATCGCTTCTACACAAAAAGGACATTTCCATAGGAAGAATCATTAGAATGAATACACTTGCTACAAACACATCAGGGATGTGTTTCCAAGAAATAAAAATGTGCTCACTTTGTTTCCATGGATGAAAGATTTTGCTTCCATAGTTTCATGGACAAACAATTCTGCTTCCATGACAAACAATTTACATCAAATCGTTCCTTGCAAACTGGATGTTGCTTCTACGAGTTTTCCTACTTGCTTATGTATGGGAGCGTGACAATGCGGCCCTCAAGCTGGCCGTTGGCGTAGTTCCTCAAGGCACGCATTATCTTGGTGCGGATGTGACACACAGCTGCATATCAGTTTTCGTCTGCCGGCTTGAAGAAATAACTAGTCAATGCGGCAGTATTCAAACAGTGCTTACAACACTGTCCAAATCACCTGAAACAAAACGTCATTCCAACTGAAGCAACAAAAGGTTTGAATGGAAGCATATAAGCAAGGTATGTTTGGCGAACTAGTGTGGAAAAACATATGTATAGTTGAACCACATAATTTAGCATTTCAAAGCAACAATAAGTAAGATGGAAGCATACATATACAATTATGTACTCCAGCAGATGGATTGGCGATCGTGTCATTGTAATTGTCTTAAGCATTAAAGCACAGGGTTACAACCGACGTAGAGAGACCGCCTGAGGAGATATATGCAATGAAATATAATTAGATATGGATTAAATATAGGATATATATGCATTATTACTAGAATGAAAAGGCTAATTACAACCTGAAATGGCAATGCAAGTAAATGAAATTATACAAGTGATGAGAAATACAATGAAGCATGTCTGTTTAATAAAAAAATAAAATGAAAATCTACAAACAATGGAAACACATATACTAAATCAAGATGCATGATTGCAGTTCTATCTATACATAAAAAAACATGGATGCTCCGAAGCAATGGACTTTACATCTGTACATCTACGAAACATGGCAAGAGAGTGAAGCTCCATTGCATGGAAGAAGTATCTGTACGAAGGACACCTAGGAAGTATATATGCTAACTAATGAAAAAAAAAGTACAGCCAGCAAGCATGGCAATAGATTGACATTCCAATCAGACAAACAAAGGATGGTAGATGCAGCAGTACATAGGAAGCTACCTAGAAGCATGGAAATAGATTGAAATTCCGCTGTACGTAGGAAGCACGAATGCATGAAGCAAAAAAGATTGCTATCACTATATAAACAAGGCGTACTGGAAGCACAACAAATTAAGATGCAAAATAGCATGCTCGCCACTGATATCGGGTGCAGAATTTATGATCTGCAAACGTATCCCATCTGCTCTAATTGGAGGTTTTGTGAGCTTACATCAACTAGAATTCTTCAAATACATGAATGAAAATAGATTCACACAGATCCCACCGCTAGTGAATATCCCAGCCACATGTTGCATCCTTTACGAAGACCTACACAGATGCCTAGATCGGCGACGATGCTACAGCTAGGTAGGGATGTGATCAAATACATATCAGCTAGAACATCCTTATTTTCCGTGTGACAAAGTTGGGCAGTGATCCTGGCAATCTCCTATGGAACTAAAAGGGATGCGATCAAATACATATCAGCTAGAACATCCTTATTTTCCGGGTGGCAAAGTTGGGCAGTGATCCTGGCAATCTCCTCTGGAACTAAAACAAGGTGCCTCCCCCCCCGCGCGCATTGAGGCAGCAAAAGCAGTGATGGGCATTTGGTTCACCTTTGGTGTTACAATTCCTTGCGACACACCATTTTATGGTAAGTTTGCTCTCATCTAATGATGAGGCCACCATAGTCGTGTTGTCATGGCCATCTTTGTAGGTGCTCTTGGGGTCGGGGCGACCTGTTGCATATGACATATTGTATGGTCGTCAGTGCACAGTAGGCAAGTATCTTATGTACATAGGGGAACAATAGTTTTGAAACATAGTGGGCTGGCTGCAAGGATATAAGCAATATGATAGTGAAGGTGCGCTTACATTGTCCAACCATGATTAGGCACCCGACAAAGAAAACAGCAACCACTACGCTGCTCCCCTTCATATTTTCAATGAACTGTATTCGAGATTATGAGATAGTTAGAAGCAATCAGAGGCAATAACCACAATCCCCGCTCACCTCGGTATATATAGAGGGTAGGGCTGGAGTCGAGCCAAGTTCAGTCAGAGCCACGCTCTGGCTCGCTCTGTATGGGTGTCTGCTCGGTCCAGCCCAACCACCAGACAACAATGCATCCCTTTACAGTGAGTAAACCGTAGCCTTTTGTGTCTTTTGTTGTTCTGATTGAAAATTAAGCCTATATATTGAATATTTAGCACTCTATATTAATTGCTAAAAAAATAGAAGATCAAGCACCATATATTGCTAATAATGATCAAAGTGTTGAAAACTAAGCATATGCATCTTGATGTTGTCAAGTACATGGTTTGGTGCTCTTCACCTCTGTGTTACAAGTTAGAACCAATTAAAAACTGACAAGTCTATACTTCGGACTTCTGCAGACGCAAAAACATGTTGCAGTCACTGCAGTCTAGAGGCTAGAGACTAGCACAGTTTAGCATCTCATTCTTGAGCAGATAAAGCTAGCAGCAAGAACGAAACTACCAGATGCCAGGTGATGTATCATCAACTCAGTCAGGTTACAACCAGGCGTCCTATGTTAAATCCTATGTTAAAATGAGAAGCAAATATTCTCAAGCACATGTACAGAAGTACGAATCAAAAGCTTCACTACTTGACACCATGTACATCTCCTGCCCAAGCTGCACAAGCCTCTGCTCTGTGGCGGCTCTGCTCTTGATCCGAGAAAAAAAGGGGGAAGCAGACGAACCTGAGGCGGCCGTTGGCGTCATTGTCGTGAGAGGGAAGGAAACTTCTTGAGTAGTCGTCGCTCGAATCGGCGAGGGGTTCAGGGCGCTTCCGCTTCCCCGAGATGTAGGAAATGGACGCTCGTTCTCGGGGAGCTGCCGGGGCGTATTCTCCCCTAACAGACCAGCGATTCCATCAGTTGAAAGGAGCATTGTTACATTCCATATATGTAGAACAAATAACGGCAGAACAGCTATGCAATTTGAGATCGCAAAGTTATGGTAGTAAATAGTACTCCCTCCGTCCCAAAATAAAAGTCTTTGATAGTACAAAGTGTAATAACTTTGTACTAAATCAAAGTCACTTATTTTGGGATGGAGGGAGTATGCATTATGTGAGGGAGGCAACTAGATGGCGCGCGAGCGCCATCCCAATTTCCTGGCGCACGTGCTATAAATGGCAGGACCACTCGCTTGTGGCAAAAACATACCCAAAACGGAAAGGGGTCGGTCCATCATGTGATTCTCACCCCTGCACGTGCCCATACCCACACCATGCCCCCAGCTGATCCCCATCACGCACAGGCAAAAGCAAAACAGGGGACAAAATGCCACCACACAAGAAAGGGTGGAACAAACAGGAAAAAGAGGCGGCCATGGCGTCCTGAAGGTTAAGAGAAACAAAAACATAGAAGTCTTCACAACAAGTTATGCAAGCACAGGCGCAAACACAGAAATCTAGGTGTGTTTATTTTGTCACAACCCTGATCTGTAGCAACACTCGTAGTATTCTGATCTGTTTGGCAGGAGACACAGGAATCTAGAAAATTATCCTCCTACCTCTCCCCTTGATTTGATTCTTAGAAGATTCTGGGTACAAGGTCTTTGGAAACTTGAAGCCAGAATTGTCGATTCGTTTTGCCTGTGAGCGATCCTGACCTGCATATATGCATAGGAGATGTTAGGTTGGCTTGTGCACAACTGAATTGTAATAAGTTGCTTCACATATAGTTGGTTTATAAGTAAAAAATGTGTTGGTTGCTTGCCTTTCACGACAAAACGACCTATATGTTCCCCAGATAGTACTATGCTAGTTTGTTTGTGTGAGAAGTTTTTAGAATGCAACATTTTTGTGTGGAAAAAGCAACTTTACTGTAAGATCCAGGTTTATAAATGGATCATCTTAACATGAAATGCAAATTAACATGCTTGTCGCCTAGGCAATGTACTATACCAACTAGGCAAGCTAAATTAGATTGTTCCAACTAGTATTACTGGAACAAAACTGATATGCCCCAGTAGTAAAAATTACCAATTCAGGCAAGGATCCTGTGCTATTGAGGAACATGGAAAACTTGCTACAAAAATCTGGTGCAAGACACAGCTACTGCATCTTAAATAAGACCATGGATAAGCTACATTATTGCTGGACTGTGGAGAAGACACTTTACTATGCTAAGTAAGGAACAAAGAAAAACAGAAAATATCAACGAAATGACTTGAGAAGTTCAGTAAAAGTGTCCTATCTATCTATCTATCCATCTGCGTAGCAACAATCACAGATGAAAAGTAAGAGTGTTCTCTCAGAAAAATGCCTCGTGTTGTCCCAAAGGTTTAATGGAATGTATTGTATCAGGCAACTGATCAGTGTTGACCAACAAAGACCCCAAAACACAAAATGAGCAAAGGCACATGCTCTTGCACGGACATACAGAGAATAAACGAAACCTTGCTTCATTAACACAAACAAAGTGGGAGAAGTTGCTTTATCAAATGGCCTGAAAAGTTACTGAGCACAAGTAGATTTGTTCTCTCTATCTCTTCTACCTCTATCTCTATCTACCTATCTACTACTTGCTTCATTGGCACACACAAGAATACAACAATGCCAGATCGCCATGAAGAAATAGACATAATTAAGAAACTTGCTTCGCTGGCACAAACAAAGTGAGAGAGGACTTGCTTTATCAATTTGCCTGAGGAAAGCTACTTATATACCACAAGTAAATTGCATG
The DNA here is from genome assembly GCF_018294505.1 of Triticum aestivum. Taxonomy (NCBI): domain Eukaryota; kingdom Viridiplantae; phylum Streptophyta; class Magnoliopsida; order Poales; family Poaceae; genus Triticum; species Triticum aestivum. The sequence goes on from NC_057796.1 coordinate 475,580,608, forward strand.
TGTCGATGAAAACAAAATGCTACAACCAGTCTCACTAGAAAGCACAAAAAACATGCCCCCTCGCGCTAATCTTCACCTATCTCCTGGAGGTGTTTGTGAGCATGCCCCTTGACGGTAAAAACATCGACTAAATAAATATTCCCCCAAAATCTAGTGTAATTCGTAAGAATGAACAATGGGTGCTCTACTCTCCTCAGCAAGAATGGTAAGAAACGAGCGCTTCTAATCGATGAACGGGTGCTCTGCTCAGTGCTCACCCTTGTAAATCGGCCAAGGGAGTGGCTCTGGTCCTTGCGCAGCTACTGAACGGGGCTAAACTGCATTACGGCGCTCTCTTTGCTAGGCCCCGTGGAGCGCGCGCATACCTGAGGCTTGGTCGTCGGCGGCAGGCAGGCTGGGTCGATGCTGCGCTCCTCCTTTCGCCGGCGCTCCAATCACTCAAACTTCTAGCGCCGCCGCGACCGCCCTGCTACGCTTCTCTCCCCTCTCCATCTTCCCCATCTTCAGTGACCCAAGCAGCGCCACCGAGGCCGCGGCGGCCGCCTTCTGATTTACCGTTCCCCGCGCTCGTCTTCCTTTCTCTGCCTCCACACGATCTCCCCTGGAAACCCGGTAAATTTGACAATTTTGACCCCGGGACGAAATCAATTCACAGAATGAATTGCCCGTCAAATTATTTCACGTCCCTAATCTTTTTGTGTGGCGCCCGCCACGCAGGCGCCACATCCTACGGTGCAGCGCCTACCTCTGAGGTGTTGCACGCCAGTCCATCGTGGCAGCCCCTGGGCCCGCACCCAGCAGTGCAGCGCCTCCAAGCTAGGCGCCACACATTTAATGTGCAGCGCCTAGCGCTCGGGCGCTGCGACTTATCCAGCCACTTGGCTAGCCCCCACTCCCCCCACCCCACACACCCAACCCAAGCTTTGCCCCCTCTCCCACTCTCTCCCCCTCTCAAATCCTCTCCCAAATCTTACAAATTTAAAGAATTTGTCCGTGGATTTCGAAGTCAAACCTCCCTCAAGGTAATCTTCTCCGATCCCCTTGTTTTGATCCAAGTAATGTTATCAAATTGCTCATTTGTTGCTAGTTTGGGGAAATCCTAGTTTTGTTTGGATCTAGAGATTTGCATGGAGATGTGAGATGTTTGTTTGCCAATTTCCTATGATTAGGCTTTGTTAGTATGTTAGGGTTATTCTTATGGGTGTTCTTATGTTGGTGCTAGGGTTAGGTTTAGGGCTAGGGTTATGGTTAGGGTTAGGGTTATGGTTGTTGTTTGATATATATTTTAGGGTTTGTATTCCGTGTTAATCCTTGAATTAGTACTCATGGAAGTAATGTTACGTTGTGTTGTTTGAATGCTTATAGGGATGTGAAGAACATGTGTGTTTGTTCATCATGGGGACAAAGATGACTTCTTGAAAGGCAATATTGAACCGGACCCGGATGAGCTTGACATGGTGTTTGATAGTAGTCCTAGCTATGCGGAGCTCTTGCAACAAGTGAGGAAAGATTTGAATTGGATGGACCCTAATGATATCGTTGAGTTGGAGGGAAGGCATAATGTAGGTTTTGGAATGCACATCCGTTGAAAGACAATGCGTGTCAACTCGGAGCAACGTTGGGTTGCATACAAGGAAACGGTGGCCGAATCACTTGACAAGGCTCTTGAGTTATTTGCAACGAAGAAGGTTGATTCAAGTTTGCATTTGGACATGAACCGGAACCCCTCCCCTTTGGTTGCTAGTAGCCCCCCACCCTTGAAGCGAGATGAAATTGTTGAACCTCTTTTGACCCAAGAAGTGAGGCCAACATTGAGCCGTTTACAAACAACCAAGATGAGCTTTGCAAGAGGAGAATGATGAGTATGCGGACGATGACAATGAAGTTGATCTCCATGACAACAATGTGGGTGATCTCGACAAATATCATTTGCAAGAGACAATGGACCATTCCATCCCTTTTTCCCGTGCATATGCATCGGACTCGGATGACGATGGTCCCGATGAACAAGTTGATGAGGAGGGGTTCACCACTACAAAAAAATACACTTCCGTGATGATACGTGTTTGTCACAGTAGGTCGCGTTTTTTGTCATGCATGTACATCCATGACAAATTTATGACAGAATCAAGATAGTCATACCTGTGCTGTCGTAGAAGTGTTCCATGACATTACCAAAATTATCATCATGGAAGTGTCCACTTCCATGACGATAAATCGCGCGTCACAGAAGTGCTTTCGTCAAGGGTGACCGACACGTGGCATCCACCGTAACGGAACGCCGTTAAGCTATCGGGTCGGGTTTTGGATCCGATAACCCGTTAACAGCCCCGACCAATGGGGATTTTCCACGTGTAAAATCATCATTGGCTGGAGGAAACACGTGTCGGCTCATCGTTGGGACAGATGTCATCCACTCATTGGACAGAAGGCGCCTATGATACGTCGACACGTGGCACGGCCCAACAGAGGCCCATTCATGTGAAAAGGCCGGCCCGTTTGACTTGGACAAAAGGTGGCGGGCCGGCTCATGTAAAGCCTGTTAATGGCCTGTTCGCATATAGCCCATTTACAACCCGCTAATCCAAGGCCCGTTACGCCCTATCCGAATTAGGCCCAGTAGCGTCATCTGGGCCATCCAATATGATTCCAGCCCGTTTTCACTTCTGGCCCATGTATGGCCCATGACGTCTTTCGACCCATATGAGGCCCTATGTAACTCTTGGCCTATTAACGGCCCGTGGTGAAACTGGCCCGTAATGAATAGTGTATCACTTTACACCCATTAACGGCCCGTGGTGAAACTGGCCCGTAATGAATAGTGTATCACTTTATACCCATTAACGGCCCGTTATTCCGTTGGGCCGTTTCCAGCCCATGTTATCTTTCGGCCTTCTCAGAGCCCATTTATTCTTGGGCTCATTTCCAGCATTCGTTTACTTACGGCCCGTTACTGTCATTTTCTGCTTGTGGGCCAAATCCAACCCGTGGTTATAGTCGGCCCGTTTGTGGTCCGTTAATACGTTGGGCCGTTTTCATAGCGTCATCAAATACGGCCTATTAACGATGGCCCGTTATGGTCGGCCCATGAACGGACGATTCCAACTCTAGCCCGTTTACGACCATAATGCGGCCTGTTATTGGCCCATGTTTGGCCAATCGATCATACGACCCGTATAAGGCCCATTGATGATACGGCCCGTAGAAGGCCCATTGTTTCTACGGCCCGTAGAGGCCTACTGTTTCTACGGCCCGTAGAAGGCCCACTGTTTCTACGGCCCGTAGGAGGCCCAGTGTCACTACAGTAAATATTAGCCCATGGTTATTGTGGCCTAGTTTTAAAAAATAGGTTATTGCAGCCACTAGCAAACCGCGGAAAAAGAACTGCACTGACTACAAGCAAACAAATAAACAAGACAACAAGGAAATAAATAAGCAAGCAACTTATGCTAGGCTATCACGGCTATTACACATATTACATCCACTGGGCATCAAAGTTCGCCACCAGTGATCATAAAGCGCAACGAAGAAGCAGATTACAAAAACTGGGCACCATTGCAGCGTAACAAAATAATACTGAACCGAGACCACTTCCAAGACAGTTCAAGAAAGGTTAGCCTTGCGGGGGAACTGCCGCACAAGCTGCTGAGCAAGGCTGTGAGACCGGCCTAGCATGTCGGTCATAGCTTCCAGGTGTAGCTGTTTAGTGATGAGGTTCTCATTGGTGTTCTCCGCAATCTTTCTTAGAGATAGGACTTCAAGTCGAAGTTGAGTTGCAGAATGCCTTTCTGCTAGAACTTGGGACTGAAGAAGTCGAACTGATTCAGACAACGAATTCTGTGAACTTGTCTGACTGTTAGTCTCAAGTAACTTGAACACTGCATCAAGACAAGACTTTTTGGTTGTCTCGCTATCTTCAAGATGTTTTGCCTTCTTTGCTGCAATATATGTTGGGTTTGTCTCACATCCTTTAGCAGACTTGTGCATGCCATCAGGCATATCACCCTGAAACAAAGCAGAGAGATGACAGGTTTTGCACGTGTATAAACAAAGATGATAACTGTTCTGTCAATTCTATCCAATTTCAAATTAGAAAATAAAGAGTAAGTTCAAAATATCAATAGCATAATTTGGCATTGTTCATAATGCGGGGAGCTTCACCACACTACTGGATTACCATGTCAACATAACAAGCATAGATGAAGGGCAAAGAAAATCATTGTATCTATTTTGGATAATGTGCATGGCATGTTGTTCATATCATCAGCCACATCAGTAAGATAAAACAGGAGATGACAAGGTGCAAACGTGGGCTGCTTCACCACACACTGGATTATAGATCCACAAAAACAAGCATACATATAGGGAGTATTAAGTAATGTGCATGGTATGAATAAGGAATTTGGTTTTACAAGTAAAACTTAGAACTTACGGTTCTTACGAACATGCATTTTGGTAGAAACAGCAAACTAAATAGCAGTAAACGATAGGGAGTATGAGCAAATTAAACAGCAGTTGAGGATAAAGGCTTTAGAAGGACTGACTTACATTAACAGTTAACACCGGCTTTATAATGCCCTTCTCCATGTCAAGGGAAGGATAACTCAAGAATTTCAGCACAGAATCTTCTTCATAAGCATTGCCTGTACTCTACATTTTGTAGAGTAATTATAGATATGATAATACTGGAAGGGATAGAGGATAATGAAGATAAGATGCAGATTGATGCTACATAATCAACTACCAATCCCTGGAAGTACAAGCGTTACAGGACAAAATGTACTGACAAGAGCAATGGGCTACACTTCTGCACTGGCATTGTCTGTGTATTCTACTTGTTGGTAAGATTAAATATAGATCTGATCTTTTTTAGTAAATGGTGGGCGAGGGAGATAAGATGCAGAATGCTACAAAATGAACCAATCCCTCTTCCCATAATACAAGAGTGTTTTGAACACTGGTGTACTGTACAAAACGTTCTTATATTATGGGACGGAGGGAGTAGCTGTTAATGTAAGTACAGTGATAGACCACGTTCAGTCCTTACAAGAGGACTGCAGAGCTAAACCTCTTCAAAAGCATTGGGTTGATTCTAAATTTATGTAAGAGTCCATACGGATCTTATAATGTCCACCAAATGGACGATTACGAGGCTAACATGTGCAGTGATGCTACATAATCAAACAGCTATGAAAGTAAGTATGGTCATACAGGGCAAGAGGTACTCACAAGAGCAATGCAGTGTGCAGTATAGTTGCGAGATTCTGTGGTCCCTTGAGAACGAATGTTCTTCTGCTAACAGTTTTCGTACAAGTGAGACATTAAGGCAAATGCAGAAATGTAGTTCAAATTGTGATGTGATATCATAGACAGTACCTTACGCTGCAGCCGAGACCAATGTGTAACAAGATTATTCCAGTCACCGTCGGATAAATGTAGCACCGGAGACTTTACAGAAATTTCGTTCAGAGGCTTGCCATCGAAGTGCGCTTGCCTCAGGTAGGAACGATACTTCATCAACGAGTGCTTGAAAAGCGCAACCAACCCTTGCTCGTCATCACAATCCAGTTTGCTCCTCGCCTATTTAAAAGAATGAAATCTTGTGTCTTCTGTCAGCAGAAACATATGCAGTAATGACCATGAATAACATTAGTACATTACTTACGCGTAAGTTGCGGAGGAAGACTGGAAATTGTTCTGTGTCTGCGGTATAATCTTTCCATGAAGGAAAGATGCGCACAAAGTTCCTGACAACAACATAAGCTTCGTCTTCTAAACTGGGAAGAAATGGAACAGGGGTCCTATTTGCTGCAATTGGGGCTCTCTCTGGTTCGAAAAAGGGATTTGGCAACTGGATTTGGTGTACTCTTTGCTGGAATGGGGGTTTTGCGTCGTACAGCTGGTGCTATGTCAACTGGCATAATCATACTGTTTGCTGCAGTTGGGGTCTGCTGAGTTGGGGCATCAGAAATGACCAGTGTAGTAGGGCTAGAGTCTGCTAGAGTTGGGGTATTTTGTGGGTCAGGTGATATTGCAACTACACCTAATGGGCTATTTGATTTATCAGGTGCCACTACCTTTTCCAAATACTTTGCTTGTGCTCCTCCACGATCAGCAATCGCCCTCTTCCTTTTGAACGTCTGATACACAAGAACAACATTTGAATGGATAAATATGGTATGATGACAGATGGAATATGTACTGAAAATGGATAGGCAGGGCGTATTCACATACACGATGTGTAAACTAAGCTAATGGCAGTTCAACAAAGTAGAAGCAATGCAAAGCATCAGTTGCAAGATATGTGCGAGCAATGTAACCTTGGAAAGTTAGAGCAAGTACCTTGATGGGTGAATAAGATAGGGCATCTTCCTCTGACTCCTCCACTAGGGAGCTACATTGACTTAGGTCTCCCTCTAGCTCAGAATCACTGTTAGGATCATATTCTGAGCATGAATCTGTAGGTGGAGAGCGTTTGCATTGCATTGCATCCAGACTTGATTTCAGTCCCTTAATGCCAAGTTTGACAGCCATGGCATTGTTCTGCTTTATTCTTTTCATGCGCGCAAGCTCATAATCATTATGATGCTGTTCAGAATCTGAGATTCATGAAAACATAAAAAGTAGTCAGATTATCTATGGAATGCATTGCGGATTCAACTCGGAGAGTGTCTCCCTATAAACCCCTGCATATGCAAAGTTCACCTCCCCAACCGTGCTGACCAGACCACACACAGAAATACAAACCCCTTATGTCTCTATAACAGGCAGGCACACATTTCAAAACTGAAGTAGGAACATTAGAATCATATGAAATTCGTATTTGAACAAATAAACTAAGCAATTATGAGTGGCGTAATGTTTAGCTTCAAGGGTGGAGTGTTGGTAGTGCGACACAAAGCAAGTAGGCAGATTGTATTCCATGTAAAAGATCGAAACCTATGTAAAAGCTGGAAATGACACTTTCTTTCTATACAATGCAGTGTTCGTTACCCACACATGATGGAAGAGATCACATAGAGAAATACTATTCACTCATGTCTACGGTTCCAGTATTTAGAAACAGGGTGGTCCACCCTAAAAGAATATTGACAACAAATATGACAAGGCAAGCATAGATGTAGTGAATCAATCATTTACTTGTGAGCTTACTAGGACAAGTATGCAGAATTGTAACTGCAGTAAGAGACCGTCCAAAATCTGAATGAAGAAGTTTGTCTAGCACTTATTGTTTGCAACTAATCGACGTGAATAATTGGATATTATATCGAATGAGTAAGAAAGACAAGTAAAATTGTCAACAAACCTGGCTTGCAGTAGTAATCTGGGTCAATGTCACTACGACCAACAATCCAAAATGACTAGTTTCTGTTCCGAGGGCCGGAATTTTGAAAACCCTGTGAACTTTAGAGGTACTAAAGATTACCGAAATACATCTGAACCATTAAGTGTAGGTAGCACTGAGCACACAACAAACCCTAATGACAGTCCTGCCTAATGAGTAATGAATCAATTAGAAAATGGGTGATGAGGAGTGGCTGCTGAGTGTTGAGGACGTATCTCAGGATAAATCGGGTTGGCTTGGTGGGTGCTGCACGCCTGAGCCCTGAACGGACTGGGAAGGTAGGCACGGCGGCGCGCCCGGGCAGCGGTGACGCTGTTGGGCGAGCGGCTCCTGGCCTCCTGTTAGTCCGGCGTCTCCTCCTAGAGTCATGCCGTCCGGGGACGGCAAGTCGCCGGCGAGGCAGGCGGCTGGGGGCGAGTAGAGATCGGAAGCGCGCAGCAGAACAGAGGGGAATCGGGGCCTGGGACGACCCAAAATCCCAGGGTGGGCCGGCCCACCGTGGGCACCCTGTAGAGATACACACCCGAGCGGCGAACATGCATTTTCGAAACTAATTTAGGAACATTTAGCTGACCAATTAAACAACTCTGTTTTAATAATATCAGATTCGTATTTGAACAACTAAGCTTGTTTAGCTTGATGGGTGGAGCAGTGTTATTATGACACGAAGCACGTATTCTGATCGTATAGTGATCATAAAAGGGGGAAACTCTAAGCATATTTTTTTAGCAAAAGAGGGTTTCCCCTCCGATTTCTATTAAAGAAACCACCACGGAACCAACATGATCAATTAAACCCTAAGCATGATCAATTAAACCGTATTATGGCTGTGCCATGGCAGATTTGAAGCTGCAAACCGGAGAAATGATATTTAGCATCCATTGTTTGCTTCGAACTAAGAACTAAATTCTAAGAGCTGAAAAGAAAGTAGAGTAACCAAGTTAAGATCTATTTTCTGGTTGAGATCAAAAAGTTGAGGAGATATGAAGTACCACCTCTCTTGCGGCGCCGTGTAGGCATCGGGGGTGCGATGGCTGTCGGTGGCGTTGAAGCAGATCTGCGACGGTAGACGGGTGCATCGGGGGATAAGTCCCGTTGCGGTGGAAGAGAAGGTCGTGTGAGCGGCCCCGGCAAAGAGGACGACGGCGCCGATGAAGCGAGAGGACGCGATGCAAGGCTAATGGTCCGTCGCCGTGGATGAGAAACGTCCATCTCTAGCAGTGGACGACGCGGTCTTGGTAGGCGCTCCGGCATGGTGGAGGACGGTGGCGATGGATGTGGTGGAGGACGGCGGCGATGGATGGGGTGGCGGACGGAGGCTGGTGTGGGGATGGGGTGTTCTAGCGCGGACGGTGTATGAATGGGAAAATGGAGGGAGAGGTACGGGGAACCATGTTTTTGGGACGCGCCTGTCTGAAATATGGGAAAGTTACGAACTTAGCCCCCGTTTAAAATTTGGACGTCTCGTCGGTTGGGGATAGGACGGTAATCTCGCATCTCGCCAATATTTGCCCAGAGCGATTTCGGGCGAGGAGAGGGTGGTTGGCGCCCATGGTTGGCGCCCACGGTGTATGAACGGGGCTGACAGGTAGGGCGGTTGTGTCACGTCTGAGTGAAGTTACAAACCTGCCCCTATTGAAAATATTTGCCTACATCGATTTCGGCCGAGTCGAGTTTGTTTTGCCGCCCACCGTGTATGAATGGGGAATGGAGGGAGAAACAGAGGTCTTTCGGACGAGCTTGAATCAAATGAGTTTTGCCGCCCATGTTTGACGCCCACCGTGTCGGAATGGGCTCAGAGGCGGTCGTGTCACGTCTAATTGAAGTTACTAACCTACCCCTATTTAGAGCAGTGGAAATCGGGCCGATGGATTGTCCGTGTAATGGGTAGACAGTAATTTCCATCTCCCAAACACTTGGCTTCGGGCAGCCGACGTGGGAGTGGACATTTTGCTGCTTCTTTCGAATTTTGGGACAATAAGCATCCACGTTTACCCTGGCAACTAAATTCGAATCCATTTTGTATTCCTATATGAATCTTTATAAATCATTCTATGTGTTTTTATATATCTTCAAAAGGACGACAAAGATGTATTCCACTGTCATATATGAATATGGTTTACAAATGCCGATACTCAAATTCAGAAACTAGAATCCAGTTTAAGGTGAATTCGAATATTTGGAACACTTCATGTCCAACTCAAATGTCACACGCAGCATAATGTGTACTCCCATTTAGATATGTACACAAGCGATGTATCAAGATTCAAATACCGAGTCAATCAACCAAGAATGTACAGAACTAACAGACATATAAACACTTATAGAGTATATGGATCAATAATATCAACTAACATACATAAGCCAGGCCGCTGTACTTTTTTTTGGCTACAACAGCATCCTTTTTTTAGCCAGCATCTTGGCCCTTTCCAATGCGTGCCACTTATGGTCCATCTATACTACTACTATTGCTGAATGCACATTCAGCCCGATTGGCATATTTGTAGGTCTGGCACAGCAATCCAAATGAAATGTCTCCGAGTCTTATCAATTGATACAGACTTGTGCTCAAATAAAATTACAAACCAAAAACAAAAAAACAATTATTACATGATCTCTAAAACAAATGGTTTGATTGATTACATGAACAGACAACACAAAGGTTATTCAACTATGGAAAGAACATTTCACCTATGATTTACCAAGTAGGAATTTAATTTCCTTTTTCCTTCAGGACCTTAACAATCTGGTCAGTCTCAGCTTGCTTCGTTTTGAAATCCACCAAATATTTAATGGTTGTCTTGAGTACTGCTTGTGATTGTGCTGTTTGCTTCCTCAACATGTCAACTTCATCTCTAAGTGCAGAAGCAGAATCTCTTTCTACCACTAGTTTAGCCTCTAGAGCATCAGCAGTTGGCAATTCATAATGCACGATTGGGCCGGTGCCACTGCTGTGGGATGATGCAACGTCCATGGGGACCTCGCTCTTTGATCTTGGGCTAACCTGTTTTGCCATTAAAGTTCCGATTGGATTCAGAAAAGTTGAAGTTAGCAAAACATCTCAACTGGGAGTTATAACAGCAAACCAGTTAAACAAACAAGGAATTAAAGAGTTTCAATTGGATGCTGAAAAGTAGTTATTAACATCATTGTAACCCGCTGTTGCAGCAGCAAAGCAGTTAAACAAACAAGTAGATATTTAAGTTAAGGCAAACAGGTAATTCTTAACAGTAAGTATCAAACACATAGATAGGCGCAGTCTACAATATGATTAACAGGCTGTGCCATTATGTAATCAGTAGCAAACTAAATTAAGCCAAGCAACGTAATTGAACAATTTTGCAATAAGTGGCTAACTAAAATTCCGAGAAGCAGGTAACTGAACTTACGCTAGTTCTTTGTACAGGCACACTGCAACTTCTTTTTCGCTTACAAGGTTGTACGAAGGAGTCCATGGCATCAATTGCTTGGATACGCAGTCCCAATACTTCTTTCTTCCCACACTGCATGGGTAAGTCGAATGGTTAATCTGGTAAGATGGTGCGTCCTTGATATGTTATATGAGGACGTGTAGTCAGACTAGTTGTAGCCAAACACATCACACTGGCTTTTACTGTATATTTCATGTGATTACTTTTGGCATATCGAGATCTAAGCAATCTACAATAGGATGAAAAGACTGGCATCCTTCACATTATTGGCGAACTCAGTTCATAGAAACAAGCAATTCAACCATTCTGTGGGTAAATCAAAAGCGCCACTGGAATATTTTTCACTATCCAATCATACACGCAAAAAGGGGCGACGCCACCATAGGGGCTGGTATGGGCGGCCGCCTCAGGTGGCTGGAAAGTGTGCACCTAGTTTGAGTCGTCCAGGTTGGCCCACGCTAGTTTTGTTCGTCCCAACGCACGAGCAGGCAATGTAAAAAATGAAGAAAAATGTTTCAATTTGGATGGGCCAATAACATAAGTGCAAGGCAGGCCCTATAGCAGGCTCGCGGCCCAAACGAGCGCCTCCCATATCGATCGACAGCAGGAAAAATCCCAATTCATTCGCTCCAGCCTCCAGTCTGGTTCGCTCCTAACCTAGCCGCCGCTGGACAGACCGACACAGCACTTCCTCGCGCCCTCGTTGGAGGGCGGTCGCCGGGCTTCAAGCGAACGGAAGGACAAGAAGATGAAGATCCAACCCTGGGTGTAGCCTGCGTGGGAGGCAGCGGCGGCAGCACGGGCATGGCATCGAGCTTGCGCAAACGGACAGTCGCAGCTTGCAAGAGTAGCATGCGCAACGAGCAGGTACATCACATCCCTGATTATATCTAATTCAACTCTTCAATTTCTGGCCAATAGTTAAACCTGACGGTGTTGTAAAACTGCTTGTATGTAGGGAATCTATGAGAAAATGAAACCAATTTCTACTTATTTTATAACTCCCCCAATCAATACTGAACTGACTGAATCTGATGTATCTAATCAAGTTTCCGGTGCAAACATACAAGCTCATGTTGTTCTTGAGCCTGAAGTGTCTAATGAACAGACTGCTAATGAAGGATTTGATGCAAACATTTTACATGCTCCTGGTGATGAACATATAGTGTCTAATGAGGGATCTAATGCAAGCATTTTGCAAGCTCATTGAAGGATTTAGTGTCTAATGATGATCTACTATGTTGAGAGAGACAGAGATTTGCAGGCATTGATGACAAGCAAATTATAGTGCATTTTCATAGCTTGAGGAAACGTCGAGGCCATCTACCAGAAAGTCCCCGTATCATGACAACATAGCATAAATACTTTTCTAATCTGTTGTTTGAAACTATTGCCATACTTGTGCAGGATAGATATATTGATATGCAGTTTGCGCACTGGTTATACGTGCAATTACACTTCGATATTTTCAGCCAGAGAACGAATAATTCAAGCAGGTACAGACCATGTTTGTAGTCCTTGTACACCATGTTGCATTTTGTGTTTTTTGGTGCTTGCATCATTTAGTGTTTATAATCTGAACTACTTTGGATCATTAGCTGGTTTTCAAAGTGCATGTAGCTTCACATTTCTCAAGTTATGTTGATTTCCGGAGTGCAAGTGCCTTCGTATTTTTTAAGTTAAATGTTCGCCCCTGGTAACTTGAATTCGTGGATCAGCCACTGCACACAAATCATACACGAATGCCAGTACGAATTAAATGAAATGCAGGGACTTACGCTAGCTCGTTGTACAGGCTCACTGCAGCTCTGCTTGCGCTTGGGATGTTCCATGTACAAGTCCATGTTACCACTTGCTTGGATGTGCAGGCCTTGTGCTCCTTGCATCCCCCTCTGCATTTTTGACACGGCGAATGGTTGATCAAATAAGAGGAATCGACCTTGATGTTGTACCGGAGGACAGATACTTACAAGGTTATACGGGTGTGCAGGATGTGTACCAGATCCCGTAGCGCCGTCATGCTTCGCTAAAAAATGGATTTGCTTGTTTCAGATGATATCTCCAGAAGAAATAAGAGTTAAAGTCAGAGTTGCATAGGCGTGTAAGCTAAGAGAGCAGTGAAAGGATATCCAAACATCGTCGGAACAGTGCACAAGGGAGTGATGTGTGGATACCTAGTTCGGGCCGGCGTTTGGGCATGCTCGCCTAGCTAGAGTGCGGGTCACTTCAGAGCCGTTGAGGGTGATGCGCTGGCGTTGGCTGGCCGCGCACGGATGCAGATCTTGAGTGGCAGCGGAGCGCTACGATGCGGTGGACGAGACCGTTGGTGAAGCCCCAACGGCCTCGGGGGCGGAGGTGCGACGATGTGCTCGGTGAAGTAGCCCCGGTGAGCTGGGAGACGGCGTCGGTGAAGCGCACCTGATGCGGTGGAACTCGGTGTCTGTGAGGCACGTCGGTTGCGGCGGCCGACGTTGTCGGTGGACCACCCGGTGCGGTGGACGAGGGCGTAGATGAGGTAGCTCCGGTGCGGTGGTGAAGCGCGACCGTCGTCTTCGTCGTTGTCGTCCGGCACAGAGGTCGGGAACGGTGGGGAAAGAGACGAGACGAGGGGCGATTCGAGGGTTGGCGGCGAATTAGGGATTTGAGCAATCTGGGCGCGAAAGGGGACGGTGGAGAAGAGAGATTTTGCAGGGCTGGAATTGGGGCCGCTAGATATTTCAATCCGAAACGTGGAAGCGCGAACTTATATCGTCGTCGTCCTTTTTTCGGGGGGGAGGGGGGGTGGGTGGCTGGGTGCTACGCGTCGTCCGACACACGCGACCACCCCGACAGGACTATGCTTCGGTGCCTTAAGGCACCTGCCTTTGTGTCCATGACATGTGGGCCCAACAGGTGGCTGGCCCACTTGTCAGTGACCCCAAAGGCAGTTGCCTTTAAGGCACCGAAGCAGCGTCCACCCCGACACGACCCTGGTCTGCCTGGTGCACCTACATTTGAGAATGCAAACGAATCTTCTTTCATTTGCAAACGGATCTGTATGTATTACCATGCCCGTGTTTTCCTTGCAATAATTAGTCATTCGAAACGAGATACTCCATCGTTCACTTTTGTAAGTCGTTTCAGACAACTTAAAATGAACTGTTTTGCACATTGTCTGAAATGTCTTCAAGGTCTAATAAAAGTGAACAGAGGGAGTACTATAAATTAATTAATGAGGAGTTATTTGAAAAAAAATCGAAACGGTATCCACGCTAACGTGGATTAGAGTGTGGGTCACATAATTAGTTATTTGAATTAGAGTGTGTGTCACGTAGTTTGATAGGTTCAAGATCTCCAATTCTAACGTGGATTTCGCATTTCACTGTATCCACGCTACTTTTTTAATACAAATTCATATGTATATGATGAACACCATGGTAGTGAGAAAACTTTTGGATGGATTCAAACATATGACCTACAAAAAGCACAACAAATTGAGTCAATGTCAACTTTTCGAAACTTAGTATGGCACGAATTCGAATAATTACCCGTATGCCTGGTCCTCGGTTCAAATCTTACAATGTACACTGAATTGAAACATCGATATTAAGTCTCGTACTATGTACATTCAATGTTGTTTTTTAGCCCCCCCCCCCCGCACACACGCTACATACTTCCTATATCGGTCAATCTTCCTCTCCTAACCACCTTAGGGAGCTATCGTTTCCAACACACGTTCATTCTTTCTCTCCATGTTTCGATCTCTAAGTCTCTCAACTACACAACCCCTTTTTCCACTCTATTACCAAATGTATTTACCTCACACACCCGCCATTGCACCCCATGCCGAGCTCTCTCTCTCTCTCTCTCGCCCCTCTCCCTCTCACCCTCTCGCGCTAAATACATGCATTGCCTATCTAGCCCCCCCAACCTCTCGTGTGCACGCACGCACGTTGTATATCTAGGTCACTCCCTCGAGACTGTCTCACTCTTTCTTCCGCACGGCGGGCCACACTCGCTCAATCTCGCTCTCTTTATCTGAGTCTCGTTTAACCTCATTTTCTTTCACACACAAATGATATATCTCCCTATTCGGGCCTCGATCGACACACTCTATACTCTCTCACGCAGATTGTCTATCTAGGTCAGTCCATCCAAGCCGCCGCCACTCTTTTGACCTCATGGTGGGCCACGCTCACTCAATCTCTCTCTCTCTCTCTCTCTCTCTCTTGTATGTCTCGATTGACCTCGCTCTTTCTCGACAAAAATGATATATCACCATGTTTGAGCCCAATTCGACCTATTCACATGTATACTCTCTCATGCACATTGTCTATCTAGGTCACTCTCTCCAACCTGTCTCACTCTTTAGATCGCACGGCGACCCTATGTGATCGATTGACCTTGCTTCCTCCCACGCACAAAATATATCTACACGTCTGTGACTGGATCATCTCTCAAGCTCTATCTTATAGCCCTCACCCTTGCCAAAAGCTCAATCGGACAATATCTCTCCAGAGCATATATATTTGTTCAATGAATGTCGGACCACACTCACTTTGTCTCTCTATGTATGTGTCTCTCGATTGACCTTGCTCTCTCACACCGTATCTTCCACGCATTGAAGCTACTACCTCTCCATCCCTCGCAAAGCCGGAGCTATTTACATTGCGAGGGGCACTCCAACATTGGATTAATTTGTGTAGGCATTTATTCCGGCCGGTTTAGATTATATTTTCGTAGCATTCGGCCCACAACTACTCCAAACACCATTGCAACCCCCGCAACTCCCTAGTTGATTTCCCTCTGGCTCGGTCATCGCTCTCTCGCACGTCCTTTCTCGCCTTCAACGTCACACCATGGTATTATTGCAAAAAACCATGTTGTTCTCTTTAATTATTATAAATAAGCTACAAAACTACACACCGATAGTCCACTTGGAATGGAACAAATTTTGACCCACAAATTAAAGTGCTACAAACTACACACCGAGGGGCCCACATGTCATGAAACAAATTTGGACCCATATACAAATTAAAAAATAAAGGACGAGGATTGAACATGTTACCGGGCATTCAAGCCGCACGTCAATAGGGAACATACGTAGAACAACAATGTTTGTTGTACCCCCCTTTGTTCACATATTATATTACCACAACCTATTTAATGGATAACATGTAATATTATTTTTAGTACTATTCACCTTCACTTACTGATGGGTTCCATATGTGCTCTCTCTCTCCTCCCCTTCTACGTTTAGATGCACGGGCAAACACGAAGAACTCGC
Organism: Triticum aestivum; assembly: GCF_018294505.1. NCBI lineage: Eukaryota > Viridiplantae > Streptophyta > Magnoliopsida > Poales > Poaceae > Triticum > Triticum aestivum. The sequence goes on from NC_057796.1 coordinate 475,596,650, forward strand.
GGGCGATGTTGCCGTTGACCATATCTGGACGCGTTCACAAGTCACGGCACCGGTTACACGTACTAGCAGTTAATTTGGAAGTATATTAAGTGCATGCGGATATTAAGTACTAGGATATTATTTGCGTGTTATTATGTGATTAGCACTAATTTTTGGCATGAAATTAACTGCACGCTAAATGTGTTGAGCGCTCGACATTGAAACAGTCTAGGTCGTTGGATGATAAGGAATACATGTGGCTTGATGACTTTTTATATTTAATTTGATACGGCTCTAACAGAACATTCAATCGATCAAACCATAGATTTCGTTCAGTCTGACTCCGACTTTAAATTATACGACGATCGATATAAAATAAACGGAAATGATAAACGTTCGGACTTTAAGCATGGCAATCCAAACGTTTTTCATGGCAAATTTAGATTATGCGGCAGCGGCGGGGGTGTCTTGCAGTGGGAAGCGGCTCCTCTGTCGTGATCTGTGTGTCGTCGGGCCACTGACCGACGGGGACGGCGGCGTCTTGCGCCAGTTGTTGGTGTACTCCTAGACGTTGGCCTAGCTTCAAGGAAGGCCAAAATGTTCTGGACTTTGGAGCGAGTCAACTGGCGGGAGGAGGCGACTGGCGTTGGTGCAAGGAAGTGGTCGACGACGGCCATCCATGCCGCTGAGGGGGTCACAGGCACCCGCGCGGGGATAGGCGCTGTCAACGATGCAGTGGAGACATTCGTGTGCACAGGCACCAGCACGGGCGTGCACGTCAGTGCACGCGCAGGCGCATGCACTGGCAGGTGCACGGGCACCGGCACGGGCATGCGAGTCAGTGCACGCGCAGGCGCATGCGCTGGCAGGTGCACGGGCGCGTGAAAGTCGGCGGGGACCTTGTGGAACCCCGTGGGATCAAGCTCGGCGACAATGTGTGGCTCCCAGCCCATTAATGCCATGGTATGGGCGTTGGCGCAGTCGGGGCGACGGGAGCCAGGAACGGGAGCGGGGACAGGCGCCGGCGTCTTCCCGCAAGGCCAGTACAAGCTCGTCCCAAAGCGCCTTATTCTTGAGACTCTGGCTGGGGTGTCTTCCTCAGGAAACTGGAATACTAAGGGCAGACCATCGTGATGCGGGCATGGCATACGTTTAGGTCAGGCTAGTTGGAGGTAGACGATAGGAGAATCGGCGAGGAAGAGAAAGGATTGTTAGCGATACCGGTAGTGCGGGGTTGATTTTAAACTGCGGCGCCGACGACATTAAAAGTGGGAGCAGTTGGGACGAAGGTGGGCGGCGGAGCCTGGTCAAAGGGCTTGCCTCCCGGTGAGCCTGCACAGTGGTCTGCTCGCACGCCCTCCCTGTCAGCCAGGCACAGCGTCTGCTCGCACGCCTCCCGTCGACTCACACGCTTGCTCGGACGGCACCTGCCGATGAGAAGCGGGGACTCGTGGCGGCACATAAACGCCCACGGTTTCAATAGTGAAAGCGTTTCGCCTTAACATGACAGGTCTTTGTTCCAAAATACCATGGCTCTTCATTTGTGCAACTTGTCATAAGCAGCTTGTCTCAAATTGAAGAAAAAACTTACGAAGTAATATTTGTGCCACATCACGTGACCATGCTTAGTTTCAAGAATTTATGCTCACTTTTGGATTTTCTGAAATTTAAGATCCAGGATTCGAAACAATATCATAACCTGCATCATGCAATAAATTTTCAAGCCGTACATCTGTCCTGTTGTATTTCTTAAGAAAATATTTGGTCAAACATTTTGCTTAGTTAGACTTCAGACAAGTTATATATGCAGAGTAAAAGGATAATCCCTCCGTACCAGTGCATTGCCTGATATATTAACTCAAGTACTCGGCACGGACAAATGAGCTCAATTTTGTGCTCATCCTGGTGTAGTAGTAGTAGTACTAGGCAATGCAGTTGACGGGTGACCTTGACGAGCGGCGACCGAGGGAATTGAACCGTGCTCGGCACGGTAGGTAACGTTGCCTAGTTACTAAAGCATCCCTCCGTTGTTCATCGGTAGTCATTATGGACCGGGGACATGAGGGGAATTTCCTAGGGCTAGAATTCTGGCCGCCAGATATTTTGACCTGAAACGCTGAGGCTCGACTGGTTGGGGTTGCCTAATGTGCGTACCACGCACGCCACCGAAGGACACGAGCCCAGTTTTTTTAGGATCAACACAAGCCAAGGTCTGGCTGGTACGCCGTTGGGTCCTACCATTCGAGAATACGAAAGGAACCTTTTAAATTGCCGAACAAATCTATGTGTATTACAATACCCGTATTTTCCTTGCAAATACTAATCTCAACGTGGTAATTGATTTATGACGAGTTGTTGAATTAGAGTGAGTTTGTGATATAGTGATCTCAACGTGGATTTCACATTTCATGGTATCCCTAGTAATTTTTCCAATGCAAATTCAAATTTAAAAGATGAACAATATGGAGGTGAGAAAACTTTGTATGTATCAAGCATATGACCACACACACACACACAGAGACACACACGCACGAACACAACAACAATCCAATAAGTATAGTGCATCTATTTTTCCAAACCATGCATGTATGACACGAATTCAAAAATACTCCTTCTATTCCTAAATATTAGTCTTTTAGAGAGTTCAACAAGTGACTACATACTGAGCAAAATGAGTGAATCTAGACTCTAAAATATGTCTATATACATCTGTATGTGCTAGTCCATTTGAAGCCTCTAAAAAGACTAATATTTAGGAACGAAGGGAGTAAAATGTAAGACATCCGTGGTCCTGAGTTAAATATTTAAAATGAACATGAAACTGAAACATGAATATTAAGTCTAGTACTACAGTACATGCAAATGTTGTGTTTAGGTGAAGCAAAGATTGTCGGGGGTCAACCCCTCGACCTTAGATAAAATTGTGGAGCTCTGTTTAGGGTTGTTTAGGTTACATTTGTCCCCACCCTCCCAACCACCGATTGGTTGTGCACCCCCCACCCCTCCTCCCCGGGAGAATATCATGTGCCCCCATACCTTAGATGCTATATGCCGATACGAGTTGCTTGGAGCTTGTAGATCTGAGATATAGCAGCTCACATGATGTGTCTTAATATTTTTGCAGGAAACCTTGATGAGTTTGAGAATTGCACACAATTTGTACAAAAACTACTTAGATGCCCTTTGATCCCATATCCAACGACCTCGAAGCTCGTATCACCGTAGCATCTAAGATGAAGGAGGACATCATATTCTCCTGTATGTAAGAATATCATGTGCTACCACACCTTAGATGCTTTGGTGATACAAGCTCTTCGGAGGCGTTGGATTTGTGACCCAACACCTCCTCGGTGGTTCGAATGGTTTTTTGCAGAAAAGCCCCAAAAGAGTTCGGCCACTGCTTACAAGCACAAAGACTGCTCAGATGCCATTGGATCTCAGATCAAACGACCTCCAAGCTCGTATCATCGTAGCATCCAAGCTGCGATAGCACCTTATGTTTTCTCGCATGGGAGAGTATGAGGTGCTCCCGCACCGTAGATTCTATGGTGATACGAGTTCACTGAGATCTAACGGCCCACAGTAGGAGGTTTGAATGTTTTTGCAATATACGACTGATAGAGTTTGGGAAATGCGCAGAAAGTACAAGTACTACGTATGTGTCGTCTGATCACTGATCATACGACCTAGATGCTCATATCACCGTAGCGGGTAATTAAGCTACGGGGAGCACCTAATATGAGCACCGGGGAGCCGTTGGATCGAAGATGCAGCGGCACACACGAGGCCTGAATGTTTTATTTGCAAAAAAACCTTTGGAGAGTTTGGAAATTGCGCATAATTACAAAGACTACTCCCAAGCCATTGGATCTCACTTCCAACGGTGTAAAAACTCGTATCACCATAGTATCTAAGCTGCAGGGTGGATGTGATATTCTATGCCGCTGTCATTTTTGTTCGTAAACTTGCAAAATACGTGTAACTCGTGCCGTTACTTGTCTAACCGCGCAAAGTGTTTGTTCAAAAAAAACCATCCTACACTGAAATATCGGAACAACACACGGGGGTCCCACTTGTCATTAATCAAATTTGGACCTAAAACGAACAAATCTGAAAGACGAGATGGCTTTGTCCCATAACTTGATTTTATACAGTACTTGCGTTGAGTAGAGTAGAGGGAGTGCCTCGTCAACACGTGCATGACCGTTGTCTCACTTACTGGTGGGTCCCAGGTCTGCGATCTCAATCTCTCTTCTCTCCATCGTCTAACCTTTGCACGGGCACACACGAAGAGCGGCGCTAGCTTGCCGTGGTGTTATTACAACTAAAAAAAGCTTGGAAAATGTGACGCCCCCGATTCAATCGTACACTAATCATGCACGCAAACGTGTCGATCAAGATCAGGGACTCACGGGAAGATATCACAACACAACTCTAAAACATAAATAAGTCATACAAGCATCATAATACAAGCCAGGGGCCTCAAGGGCTCGAATACAAGTGCTCGATCATAGACGAGTCAGCGAAAGCAACAATATCTGAGTACAGACATAAGTTAAACAAGTTTGCCTTAAAAAGGCTAGCACAAAAGTAGCAACGATCGAAAAGGCAAGGCCTCCTACCTGGGACCTCCTAACTACTCCTCGAAGCCGAACTCCATGTAGAATCATCCTCGGGATCTCTAGCTCCTGGACTCCAGCATCTGGTTATGACAACCAGGTATAGAAAGGGGGAAAGAGGGAGAAAAGCAACCGTGAGTACTCATCCAAAGTACTCGCAAGCAAGGAGCTACACTACATATGCATGGGTATATGTGTAAAGGGCCATATCGGTGGACTGAACTGCAGAACGCCAGAATAAGAGGGGGATAGCTAATCCTGTCGAAGACTACGCTTCTGGCCACCTCCATCTTGCAGCATGTAGAAGAGAGTAGATGGTAAGTTCACCAAGTAGCATCGCATAGCATAATCCTACCCGGCGATCCCCTCCTCGTCACCCTGTTAGAGAGCGATCACCGGGTTGTATCTGGCACTTGGAAGGGTGTGTTTTATTAAGTATCCGGTTCTAGTTGTCATAAGGTCAAGGTACAACTCTGGGTCATCCTTTTACCGAGGGACACGGCTATTCGAATAGATAAACATCCCTGCAGGGGTGCACCACATAACCCAACAAGCTCGATCCCATTTGGCCGGACACACTTTCCTGGGTCATGCCCGGCCTCGGAAGATCAACACGTCGCAGCCCCACCTAGGCTCAACAGAGAGGTCAGCACGCTGGTCTAAATCCTATGCGCGCAGGGGTCTGGGCCCATCGCCCATTGCACACCTGCACGTTGCGTACGCGGCCGGAAGCAGACCTAGCCCCTTAATACAAGCGCGAGCTTACGGTCCAATGCGGCGCATGCCACTCAGTCGCTGACGTCACGAAGGCTTCGGCTGATACCACGACGTCGAGTGCCCATAACTGTTCCCGCGTAGTTGGTTAGTGCGTATAGACCAAATGGCCAGACTCAGATCAAATACCAAGATCTCGTTAAGCGTGTTAATTGATGTAACCGCGAACACCGACCAGGGCCAGACCCACCTCTCACCTAGGCGGTCTCAACCTGCCATGTCGCTCCGCCACAAAGATCCACCCAGAGGGCCGTCGGGACAAAGGTCCTTTCAGCCCCCAATCCGTGAATCACTCGCGGGTACTCCTCGAGCCGACCCGACTTTAGTCACCACATGTATGATGCATAAAGTATATAAGTATATACCCGTGATCACCGCCCAAGTGATCACGGCCCGATAGTATAGAACAGCAGACGGACAAGAATGTAGGGCCACTGATGGAAAACTAGCATCCTATACTAAGCATGTAGGATTGCAGGTAAAGGTAATAACAGTAGTGGCAAAGACAGGCTATGGAGCAGAATAGGATTAACGGAAAGCAGTAACATGCTACACTACTCTAATGCAAGCAGTATGAAGAATAGGCGATATCTGGTGA